>NC_091387.1:7215378-7250378 GCF_038502225.1 Cherax quadricarinatus
TAAAGTACAAAATACCACTATCAGAAGACCTCAGTATTCTCTGGAGACAGAGCTTAGATCAAGGTGAAATACCGGAGATCTTAAAGAGTGCAGATATAACTCCTTTGTATAAGGGAGGCTGTAGACCACTAGTTAATAATTACACTCCAGCAGCACTAACTTCTCACATCATAAAAATCTTTGAGAGAGTAATGAGACGACAGATTACATACAACATGGAACAGCATAATAACCACAGGAAGATGACTGTCACAGCTGCTGAACCACTGTGACAGAATTATGGAGGCGCTGGAAGACAACCAGAATGGTGACAGAATTATGGAGGCGCTGGAAGACCAGAACGCTGAACCACTGTGACAGAATTATGGAGGCGCTGGAAGACAACCAGAACGCTGAACCACTGTGACAGAATTATGGAGGCGCTGGAAGACAACCAGAACGCTGAACCACTGTGACAGAATTATGGAGGCGCTGGAAGACAACCAGAACGCTGAACCACTGTGACAGAATTATGGAGGCGCTGGAAGACAACCAGAACGCTGAACCACTGTGACAGAATTATGGAGGCGCTGGAAGACAACCAGAACGCTGAACCACTGTGACAGAATTATGGAGGCGCTGGAAGACAACCAGAACGCTGAACCACTGTAACAGAATTATGGAGGCGCTGGAAGACAACCAGAACGCTGAACCACTGTGACAGAATTATGGAGGCGCTGGAAGACAACCAGAACGCTGAACCACTGTGACAGAATTATGGAGGCGCTGGAAGACAACCAGAACGCTGAACCACTGTGACAGAATTATGGAGGCGCTGGAAGACAACCAGAACGCTGAACCACTGTGACAGAATTATGGAGGCGCTGGAAGACAACCAGAACGCTGAACCACTGTAACAGAATTATGGAGGCGCTGGAAGACAACCAGAACGCTGAACCACTGTGACAGAATTATGGAGGCGCTGGAAGACAACCAGAACGCTGAGCCACTGTGACAGAATTATGGAGGCGCTGGAAGACAACCAGAACGCTGAACCACTGTGACAGAATTATGGAGGCGCTGGAAGACAACCAGAACGCTGAACCACTGTGACAGAATTATGGAGGCGCTGGAAGACAACCAGAACGCTGAACCACTGTGACAGAATTATGGAGGCGCTGGAAGACAACCAGAACGCTGAACCACTGTGACAGAATTATGGAGGCGCTGGAAGACAACCAGAACGCTGAACCACTGTGACAGAATTATGGAGGCGCTGGAAGACAACCAGAACGCTGAACCACTGTAACAGAATTATGGAAGCGCTGGAAGACAACCAGAACGCTGAACCACTGTAACAGAATTATGGAGGCGCTGGAAGACAACCAGAACGCTGAACCACTGTGACAGAATTATGGAGAACCACTGGGACAGAATTATGGAGGCGCTGGAAGACAACCAGAACGCTGAACCACTGTGACAGAATTATGGAGGCGCTGGAAGACAACCAGAACGCTGAACCACTGTGACAGAATTATGGAGGCGCTGGAAGACAACCAGAACGCTGAACCACTGTGACAGAATTATGGAGGCGCTGGAAGACAACCAGAACGCTGAACCACTGTGACAGAATTATGGAGGCGCTGGAAGACAACCAGAACGCTGAACCACTGTGACAGAATTATGGAGGCGCTGGAAGACAACCAGAACGCTGAACCACTGTGACAGAATTATGGAGGCGCTGGAAGACAACCAGAACGCTGAACCACTGTGACAGAATTATGGAGGCGCTGGAAGACAACCAGAAAGCTGATCTTGAAGTGTCTTCAAGAAGAAACACTGCTGGAACAAGTGTACAAGTCTTCAAGAAGAAACACTGCTGGAACAAGTGTACAAGTCTTCAAGAAGAAACACTGCTGGAACAAGTGTACAAGTCTTCAAGAAGAAACACTGCTGGAACAAGTGTACAAGTCTTCAAGAAGAAACACTGCTGGAACAAGTGTACAAGTCTTCAAGAAGAAACACTGCTGGAACAAGTGTACAAGTCTTCAAGAAGAAACACTGCTGGAACAAGTGTACAAGTCTTCAAGAAGAAACACTGCTGGAACAAGTGTACAAGTCTTCAAGAAGAAACACTGCTGGAACAAGTGTACAAATCTTCAAGAAGAAACACTGGTGGAACAAGTGTACAAGTCTTCAAGAAGAAACACTGCTGGAACAAGTGTACAAGTCTTCAAGAAGAAACACTGCTGGAACAAGTGTACAAGTCTTCAAGAAGAAACACTCCTGGAACAAGTGTACAAGTCTTCAAGAAGAAACACTGCTGGAACAAGTGTACAAGTCTTCAAGAAGAAACACTGCTGGAACAAGTGTACAAGTCTTCAAGAAGAAACACTGCTGGAACAAGTGTACAAGTCTTCAAGAAGAAACACTGCTGGAACAAGTGTACAAGTCTTCAAGAAGACAACCAGAACGCTGATGTGATATACACAGACTTGGCAGAGGTGTTTGACAGACGCGATCATGGAGTGATAGCGCACAAAGTAAAGGCCACAGGTATTACGGGGAAGGTAGGCAAACTTATTTTCGGGTTCCTAACACAGAACACAGAAGGTAGTAATGAACAGAACAAAATTCAGCATCAGCGAGGTCAAAAGCTCAGTGCCCCAAGGCACTGTCCTGGCACCTCTGCTGTTTCTCATCCTCATAACATAGATAAAAACACCCGGCACAGTTTTGTATCACTTGCAGATAACACTAAAATAAGCAGGAAAGTCAGTATGGTAGAGGACACTGAAAAAGTACAGGGAGACAGTGTTTTCCAGTGGTCAGTGGAGAACAACGTGACGTTCAGTGGTGATAAGTTCCAGCTGCTTAGATATGGAAACAATGAAGAACTCAACAGGAACACTGTATACAAAACTCAAGAGGGTCACCAAATAGAACGAAAGATCAGCTGACCTTTCGTTCAAAGAACACAACAGCAACGGCATGACAGTTAAGGAGATAATGGGGTGGGAAATTAGAACCTTTAAAACAAGAGAGATAATTAAGATAAATGGTGCAGAGAACCGACAAGTTGATAAATTTAGACACATGTGCAACACTTGGTTATCTTTAGTGAGGAAACGTTTCGCCACACAGTGTCTTCATCAGGCCATACAAAGGAGAATAGTGAAAAATAGGAGAAGTTTGAGGTAATCAGTCCCTCAACCTTGAGTTTCCTCAATGAAGATTTCAGGTGTTGCACATGTGTCTGATTTATCAAGGGAAATAATGCCGATGGTGACACTCTTCAAATCACTTGTGCTCCCTCACTTAGAATATTGCTCAGTGTTGACGGCCCCGTTCAGGGCAGGAGAAATATCGGAGCTGGAACAAATACAGAGATCGTTTACGGCTCACATTGAACCAGTAAAACACCTGAACTACTGGGAACACCTGCAAGTCTTGAACATGTACTCACTGGAGCGGAGGAGAGAGAGATACATGATAACATATAATTGGGAAGCACTCGAGGGCCTGGTCCCAACTCTGCACACTGCCATAACAACATACTGGAGTGAGAGATATGGAAGTGTAAAATAAACCCAGTGAGGAGCAGGGGTGCGGTGAGCACAATAAGAGAACACTGTATCAACATTCGTGGCCCCAGACTATTCTATATCTTACCAGAAGATATTCTTAAATTGGCACCTGGCGTTAAACGAAAAATAAAGCTATTCAGATATAATGGGGATTAATTGTCAGCTTTGTAGTACACATGACAGTTGTGTTGTACACTCAGTGTTAGTCTTATAGAGTGTAATCTGAAGTATACTGGGCTAGGGCAGTCTTAGTACACAGGTAACTGACAGCCAGGTAAACTGTTATTATGAGAGGAGTGAACACTGCATGAAGCTACACACTGAACACTGCATGAAGCTCCACACTGAACACTGCATGAAGCTCCACACTGAACACTGTATGAAGCTGAACACTGCATGAAGCTCCACACTGAACACTGCATGAAGCTCCACACTGAACACTGTATGAAGCTCCACACTGAACACTGTATGAAGCTCCACACTGAACACTGTATGAAGCTCCACACTGAACACTGCATGAAGCTGAACACTGAACACTGCATGGAGCTCCACACTGAACACTGCATGAAGCTCCACACTGAACACTGTATGAAGCTCCACACTGAACACTGCATGAAGCTCCACACTGAACACTGCATGAAGCTGAACACTGAACACTGCATGAAGCTCCACACTGAACACTGCATGAAGCTCCACACTGAACACTGTATGAAGCTGAACACTGAACACTGTATGAAGCTCCACACTGAACACTGTATGAAGCTCCACACTGAACACTGTATGAAGCTGAACACTGAACACTGCATGAAGCTCCACACTGAACACTGTATGAAGCTCCACACTGAACACTGTATGAAGCTGAACACTGAACACTGCATGAAGCTCCACACTGAACACTGTATGAAGCTGAACACTGAACACTGCATGAAGCTGAACACTGAACACTGTATGAAGCTCCACACTGAACACTGTATGAAGCTGAACACTGAACACTGTATGAAGCTCCACAATGAACACTGTATGAAGCTCCACATTGAACACTGTATGAAGCTCCACACTGAACACTGTATGAAGCTCCACACTGAACACTGTATGAAGCTCCACACTGAACACTGTATGAAGCTCCACACTGACCACTGCATGAAGCTGAACACTGAACACTGCATGGAGCTCCACACTGAACACTGCATGAAGCTCCACACTGAACACTACATGAAGCTGAACACTGAACACTGCATGAAGCTCCACACTGAACACTGCATGAAGCTCCACACTGAACACTGCATGAAGCTCCACACTGAACACTGCATGAAGCTCCACATTGAACACTGTATGAAGCTGAACACTGAACACTGCATGAACCTCCACACTGAACACTGTATGAAGCTCCACACTGAACACTGTATGAAGCTGAACACTGCATGAAGCTCCACACTGAACACTGCATGAATCTCCACACTGAACACTGTATGAAGCTGAACACTGAACACTGCATGGAGCTCGACACTGAACACTGTATGAAGCTCCACACTGAACACTGTATGAAGCTCCACACTGAACACTGCATGAAGCTCCACACTGAACACTGTATGAAGCTGAACACTGAACACTGCATGAAGCTCCACACTGAACACTGTATGAAGCTGAACACTGAACACTGCATGGAGCTCGACACTGAACACTGCATGAAGCTCCACACTGAACACTGCATGAAGCTCCACACTGAACACTGCATGAAGCTCCACACTGAACACTGCATGAAGCTCCACACTGAACACTGCATGAAGCTCCACACTGAACACTGCATGAAGCTCCACACTGAACACTGCATGAAGCTCCACACTGAACACTGTATGAAGCTCCACACTGAACACTGTATGAAGCTGAACACTGAACACTGCATGAAGCTCCACACTGAACACTGCATGAAGCTCCACACTGAACACTGTATGAAGCTCCACACTGAACACTGAAGCTGAACAGTGCATGGAGCTCGACACTGAACACTGTATGAAGCTCCACACTGAACACTGTATGAAGCTCCACACTGAACACTGTATGAAGCTCCACACTGAACACTGTATGAAGCTCCACACTGAACACTGCATGAAGCTCCACACTGAACACTGTATGAAGCTCCACACTGAACTCTGTATGAATCTCCACACTGAACACTGTATGAAGCTCCACACTGAACACTGTATGAAGCTCCACACTGAACACTGTATGAAGCTCCACACTGAACACTGCATGAAGCTCCACACTGAACACTGTATGAAGCTCCACACTGAACACTGTATGAAGCTCCACACTGAACACTGTATGAAGCTCCACACTGAACACTGTATGAAGCTCCACACTGAACACTGTATGAAGCTCCACACTGAACACTGCATGAAGCTCCACATTGAATGAAGCTCCACACTGAACACTGCATGAAGCTCCACACTGAACACTGCATGAAGCTCCACACTGAACACTGCATGAAGCTCCACACTGAACACTGCATGAAGCTCCACACTGAACACTGTATGAAGCTCCACACTGAACACTGTATGAAGCTCCACACTGAACACTGCATGAAGCTCCACACTGAACACTGCATGAAGCTCCACACTGAACACTGTATGAAGCTGAACACTGAACACTGTATGAAGCTCCACACTGAACACTGCATGAAGCTCCACACTGAACACTGTATGAAGCTCCACACTGAACACTGTATGAAGCTAAACACTGAACACTGTATGAAGCTCCACACTGAACACTGCATGAAGCTCCACACTGAACACTGCATGAAGCTCCACACTGAACACTGTATGAAGCTGAACACTGAACACTGCATGAAGCTCCACACTGAACACTGCATGAAGCTCCACACTGAACACTGTATGAAGCTAAACACTGAACACTGCATGAAGCTCCACACTGAACACTGCATGAAGCTCCACACTGAACACTGTATGAAGCTGAACACTGAACACTGCATGAAGCTAAACACTGAACACTGTATGAAGCTCCACACTGAACACTGCATGAAGCTAAACACTGAACACTGTATGAAGCTCCACACTGAACACTGCATGAAGCTCCACACTGAACACTGTATGAAGCTGAACACTGAACACTGTATGAAGCTCCACACTGAACACTGTATGAAGCTGAACACTGAACACTGCATGAAGCTAAACACTGAACACTGCATGAAGCTCCACACTGAACACTGTATGAAGCTAAACACTGAACACTGCATGAAGCTCCACACTGAACACTGCATGAAGCTCCACACTGAACACTGCATGAAGCTCCACACTGAACACTGCATGAAGCTAAACACTGAACACTGCATGAAGCTCCACACTGAACACTGCATGAAGCTAAACACTGAACACTGCATGAAGCTCCACACTGAACACTGCATGAAGCTAAACACTGAACACTGCATGAAGCTAAACACTGAACACTGCATGAAGCTAAACACTGAACACTGCATGAAGCTCCACACTGAACACTGCATGAAGCTGAACACTGAACACTGCATGAAGCTAAACACTGAACACTGTATGAAGCTAAACACTGAACACTGTATGAAGCTAAACACTGAACACTGTATGAAGCTAAACACTGAACACTGTATGAAGCTAAACACTGAACACTGCATGAAGCTAAACACTGAACACTGTATGAAGCTAAACACTGAACACTGTATGAAGCTAAACACTGAACACTGTATGAAGCTCCACACTGAACACTGTATGAAGCTAAACACTGAACACTGCATGAAGCTCCACACTGAACACTGTATGAAGCTAAACACTGAACACTGTATGAAGCTCCACACTGAACACTGTATGAAGCTAAACACTGAACACTGTATGAAGCTCCACACTGAACACTGTATGAAGCTAAACACTGAACACTGTATGAAGCTAAACACTGAACACTGTATGAAGCTAAACACTGAACACTGTATGAAGCTGAACACTGAACACTGTATGAAGCTGAACACTGAACACTGTATGAAGCTCCACACTGAACACTGTATGAAGCTGAACACTGAACACTGTATGAAGCTCCACACTGAACACTGCATGAAGCTCCACACTGAACACTGTATGAAGCTGAACACTGAACACTGCATGAAGCTCCACACTGAACACTGTATGAAGCTGAACACTGAACACTGCATGAAGCTCCACACTGAACACTGTATGAAGCTCCACACTGAACACTGCATGAAGCTAAACACTGAACACTGCATGAAGCTCCACACTGAACACTGCATGAAGCTCCACACTGAACACTATATGAAGCTCCACACTGAACACTGTATGAAGCTAAACACTGAACACTGTATGAAGCTAAACACTGAACACTGCATGGAGCTCCACACTGAACACTGTATGAAGCTAAACACTGAACACTGTATGAAGCTCCACACTGAACACTGTATGAAGCTAAACACTGAACACTGTATGAAGCTCCACACTGAACACTGCATGAAGCTCCACACTGAACACTGTATGAAGCTCCACACTGAACACTGTATGAAGCTGAACACTGAACACTGTATGAAGCTGAACACTGAACACTGCATGAAGCTAAACACTGAACACTGTATGAAGCTCCACACTGAACACTGTATGAAGCTAAACACTGAACACTGTATGAAGCTGAACACTGAACACTGTATGAAGCTCCACACTGAACACTGTATGAAGCTCCACACTGAACACTGTATGAAGCTGAACACTGAACACTGTATGAAGCTCCACACTGAACACTGTATGAAGCTCCACACTGAACACTGTATGAAGCTGAACACTGAACACTGCATGAAGCTCCACACTGAACACTGTATGAAGCTGAACACTGAACACTGTATGAAGCTCCACACTGAACACTGTATGAAGCTCCACACTGAACACTGTATGAAGCTGAACACTGAACACTGTATGAAGCTGAACACTGAACACTGCATGAAGCTCCACACTGAACACTGCATGAAGCTGAACACTGAACACTGTATGAAGCTCCACACTGAACACTGCATGAAGCTCCACACTGAACACTGTATGAAGCTCCACACTGAACACTGTATGAAGCTGAACACTGAACACTGTATGAAGCTGAACACTGAACACTGCATGAAGCTAAACACTGAACACTGTATGAAGCTCCACACTGAACACTGTATGAAGCTAAACACTGAACACTGTATGAAGCTGAACACTGAACACTGTATGAAGCTCCACACTGAACACTGTATGAAGCTCCACACTGAACACTGTATGAAGCTGAACACTGAACACTGTATGAAGCTCCACACTGAACACTGTATGAAGCTCCACACTGAACACTGTATGAAGCTGAACACTGAACACTGCATGAAGCTCCACACTGAACACTGCATGAAGCTGAACACTGAACACTGTATGAAGCTCCACACTGAACACTGTATGAAGCTCCACACTGAACACTGTATGAAGCTGAACACTGAACACTGTATGAAGCTGAACACTGAACACTGCATGAAGCTCCACACTGAACACTGCATGAAGCTGAACACTGAACACTGTATGAAGCTCCACACTGAACACTGCATGAAGCTCCACACTGAACACTGCATGAAGCTAAACACTGAACACTGTATGAAGCTGAACACTGAACACTGTATGAAGCTCCACACTGAACACTGTATGAAGCTCCACACTGAACACTGTATGAAGCTGAACACTGAACACTGTATGAAGCTCCACACTGAACACTGTATGAAGCTCCACACTGAACACTGTATGAAGCTGAACACTCAACACTGCATGAAGCTCCACACTGAACACTGCATGAAGCTGAACACTGAACACACATGGTCAAATAAGCATAATACAAACCCTCAGAGTCGATCACTACAAAGCCGGCACCAACAACCTGTCAGAAAACATCACTACAAAGCCGGCACCAACAGCCTGTCAGAAAACATCACTACAAAGCCGGCACCAACAACCTGTCAGAAAACATCACTACAAAGCCGGCACCAACAACCTGTCAGAAAACATCACTACAAAGCCGGCACCAACAACCTGTCAGAAAACATCACTACAAAGCCGGCACCAACAACCTGTCAGAAAACATCACTACAAAGCCGGCACCAACAGCCTGTCAGAAAAAATCATCCTTGAAGCACGAAGCAAATAATTTGCAGAGAAATTATCCGGGTTAATCAGCGGAGTTCGGTACTAAGGAATCCCCATCCAATGACGACTGAGATCTTCCAGCTCACCTTCCAGAGTATTAAGACTCCAGTCTCATGCTTCACCTTCACATTGTTCCAGACCATGGTGCTGGACTCTTCTCCAGGCTGAGGGACTGACCACCTTCACATTGTTCCAGACCATGGTGCTGGACTCTTCTCCAGGCTGAGGGACTGACCACCTTCACATTGTTCCAGACCATGGTGCTGGACTCTTCTCCAGGCTGAGGGACTGACCACCTTCACATTGTTCCAGACCATGGTGCTGGACTCTTCTCCAGGCTGAGGGACTGACCACCTTCACAGTGTTCCAGACCATGGTGCTGGACTCTTCTCCAGGCTGAGGGACTGACCACCTTCACAGTGTTCCAGACCATGGTGCTGGACTCTTCTCCAGGCTGAGGGACTGACCACCTTCACAGTGTTCCAGACCATGGTGCTGGACTCTTCTCCAGGCTGAGGGACTGACCACCTTCACATTGTTCCAGACCATGGAGCTGGACTCTTCTCCAGGCTGAGGGACTGAACACCTTCACATTGTTCCAGACCATGGAGCTGGACTCTTCTCCAGGCTGAGGGACTGAACACCTTCACATTGTTCCAGACCATGGTGCTGGACTCTTCTCCAGGCACAGTACCTGCTGACACCTTCACTGCTGACACTACACTCACAATAATGTGTAAGACACAGTACCTGCTGACACTACACTCACAAGTAATGTGTAAGACACGGTACCTGCTGACACCTTCACTGCTGACACTACACTCACAATAATGTGTAAGACACAGTACCTGCTGACACCTTCACTGCTGACACTACACTCACAATAATGTGTAAGACACAGTACCTGCTGACACCTTCACTGCTGACACTACACTCACAACTAATGTGTAAGACACAGTACCTGCTGACACCTTCACTGCTGACACTACACTCACAACTAATGTGTAAGACACAGTACCTGCTGACACCTTCACTGCTGACACTACACTCACAACTAATGTGTAAGACACAGTACCTACTGACACCTTCACTGCTGACATTACACTCACTACTAATGTGTACGACACAGTACCTGCTGACACCTTCACTGCTGACACTACACTCACTAATATGTAAGACACAGTACCTGCTGACACTACACTCACAAGTAATGTGTAAGACACAGTACCTGCTGACACCTTCACTGCTGACACTACACTCACAATAATATGTAAGACACAGTACCTGCTGACACCTTCACTGCTGACACTACACTCACAATAATGTGTAAGACACAGTACCTGCTGACACCTTCACTGCTGACACTACACTCACTACTAATATGTAAGGCACAGTACCTGCTGACACCTTCACTGCTGACACTACACTCACTAATATGTAAGACACAGTACCTGCTGACACTACACTCACAAGTAATGTGTAAGACACAGTACCTGCTGACACCTTCACTGCTGACACTACACTCACTACTAATATGTAAGGCACAGTACCTGCTGACACTACACTCACTACTAATATGTAAGACACAGTACCTGCTGACACCTTCACTGCTGACACTACACTCACAAGTAATGTGTAAGACACAGTACCTGCTGACACCTTCACTGCTGACACTACACTCACAAGTAATGTGTAAGACACAGTACCTGCTGACACCTTCACTGCTGACACTACACTCACAAGTAATGTGTAAGACACAGTACCTGCTGACACCTTCACTGCTGACACTACACTCACAATAATATGTAAGACACAGTACCTGCTGACACCTTCACTGCTGACACTACACTCACAATAATATGTAAGACACAGTACCTGCTGACACCTTCACTGCTGACACTACACTCACAATATGTAAGACACAGTACCTGCTGACACCTTCACTGCTGACACTACACTCACAATAATGTGTAAGACACAGTACCTGCTGACACCTTCACTGCTGACACTACACTCACAATATGTAAGACACAGTACCTGCTGACACCTTCACTGCTGACACTACACTCACAATAATATGTAAGACACAGTACCTGCTGACACCTTCACTGCTGACACTACACTCACAAGTAATATGTAAGACACAGTACCTGCTGACACCTTCACTGCTGACACTACACTCACAATATGTAAGACACAGTACCTGCTGACACCTTCACTGCTGACACTACACTCACAATAATATGTAAGACACAGTACCTGCTGACACCTTCATTGCTGACACTACACTCACAAGTAATATGTAAGACACAGTACCTGCTGACACCTTCACTGCTGACACTACACTCACAATATGTAAGACACAGTACCTGCTGACACCTTCACTGCTGACACTACACTCACAATATGTAAGACACAGTACCTGCTGACACCTTCACTGCTGACACTACACTCACAATAATGTGTAAGACACAGTACCTGCTGACACCTTCACTGCTGACACTACACTCACAATAATATGTAAGACACAGTACCTGCTGACACCTTCATTGCTGACACTACACTCACAAGTAATATGTAAGACACAGTACCTGCTGACACCTTCACTGCTGACACTACACTCACAATAATATGTAAGACACAGTACCTGCTGACACCTTCATTGCTGACACTACACTCACAAGTAATATGTAAGACACAGTACCTGCTGACACCTTCACTGCTGACACTACACTCACAATATGTAAGACACAGTACCTGCTGACACCTTCACTGCTGACACTACACTCACAATAATGTGTAAGACACAGTACCTGCTGACACCTTCACTGCTGACACTACACTCACAATATGTAAGACACAGTACCTGCTGACACCTTCACTGCTGACACTACACTCACAATATGTAAGACACAGTACCTGCTGACACCTTCACTGCTGACACTACACTCACAATATGTAAGACACAGTACCTGCTGACACCTTCACTGCTGACACTACACTCACAATATGTAAGACACAGTACCTGCTGACACCTTCACTGCTGACACTACACTCACAATAATGTGTAAGACACAGTACCTGCTGACACCTTCACTGCTGACACTACACTCACAATAATGTGTAAGACACAGTACCTGCTGACACCTTCACTGCTGACACTACACTCACAATAATGTGTAAGACACAGTACCTGCTGACACCTTCACTGCTGACACTACACTCACAATAATGTGTAAGACACAGTACCTGCTGACACCTTCACTGCTGACACTACACTCACCTGCAACAAGAAACAATAACAATTACAAACAAGGATACACAAAGTCACAATACACAAATATTGTTGATAATGGTATAAAACACAGTCAAGTTGATCATTAAGACAGACATGCAACTGTCAGGAATGTTCAGTGTTGCAACAGTCCACCTACACAGTAACTTCTTCAGTCACAGAGACAGCAGCAGTAGGAATGAAGATATCAGTCCAGATCATGGAGGTAAACTCTTCTTAAAGCTGAGGGACTGACCACCTCAAACTTTCTAAGGTTGATGGACTGTATTTGACTGAAGACGCCTACTATGTAGGCGGAACGTTTCACCAGTAAAGACACCTAGCTGTTACACATGTGTAACCAGCACATGGGAGAGTATCATGTGGGAGTTCGACACGTGGATTAGGTAAGAAATACTCACGTAGGCTGGTAGTACGTATAATTACAGATAATGTGGAGTGCGCCCTTACAGCCGTGGCCTGCCTCCTTGCTCACACTCCTAACACTGACTGACTGGCTGGCCACGTACCCATAGAGGGTCTTTGAATAATGCCAGGTCAGCGCAACATGAGTTCAGATAGTGACTCAGGCAGAGACGGTTGGTCGTTGAGTCAACGGTACACTGGTTACTGGTAACTGGTTACTACTACTGAGAAGAGAACCCTCTCTCCTATGTGCTGTTTATTTATGTACGCGAATTACAACATAGGGAGGGGCACTGCAGGAGGCCTACTGGTCCATAATGGTTCGTACCGAATCTAAATCTTGGCCAGGTGCCAGATCAAGCAGGCTGTGATGGATATGTGGGGCAGCGGACCAGGCAAGCACCAGACGAGCCTGGTCCATGGCCGGGCTCCAAGAGTAGTGAAAGTCTCGAAACTCTTCAAAGGTATATCAAAGGTATCCATTGATCAGTTTCCAGAGTCTTGCTACTCCCCGAGCCCGGCCATAGGCCAGGCTCGTCTGGTGCTAGCCTGGTCAACCAGGATGCGCTCTCATCCCCGAGGCACTCTAGGACCCTTACGCGTTTACCACATATAACAAGACCGTAGGAAAAGGTTGACAGAAATAAAGTATCGACACAGGACACTGGTCAACAGTCATAGCCTGGTTGATCAGGTATGTAGATAAATGGTTCACAGAACCAACAAGTTGATAAATTAGACACATATACAACACTTGGGTATCATTAATGAGGAAACGTTTCGCCACACAGTGGCTTCATCAGTCCATACATAGGAGACTGAAGAACAGGAGGAGGTTGAGGTAATCAGTCCCTCAGCCTTGAGACAATGTAATCAGTCCATCAATGTTGACAAGAATACAACATATGTGGGGAGAAGTAGCTTATATACTGTAGGTAGGAGAGGTACAGCAGTCGTAGGTGGTGTCACTGACCAGTGGTATCACAGTGGATCACACTGTTATACCAGACCTTGATCCAGTGGTATCACAGTGGATCACACTGATATATCAGACCTTGATCCAGTGGTATCACAGTGGATCACACTGTTATACCAGACCTTGATCCAGTCGTATCACAGTGGATCACACTGTTATATCAGACCTTGATCCAGTGGTATCACAGTGGATCACACTGATATATCAGACCTTGATCCAGTGGTATCACAGTGGATAACACTTATATCAGACCTTGATCCAGTCGTATCACAGTGGATCACACTGTTATACCAGACCTTGATCCAGTGGTATCACAGTGGATCACACTGATATATCAGACCTTGATCCAGTGGTATCACAGTGGATCACACTGTTATACCAGACCTTGATCTAGTCGTATCACAGTGGATCACACTGTTATACCAGACCTTGATCCAGTCGTATCACAGTGGATCACACTGTTATACCAGACCTTGATCCAGTCGTATCACAGTGGATCACACTGTTATATCAGACCTTGATCCAGTGGTATCACAGTGGATAACACTTATATCAGACCTTGATCCAGTCGTATCACAGTGGATCACACTGTTATACCAGACCTTGATCCAGTGGTATCACAGTGGATCACACTGTTATACCAGACCTTGATCTAGTCGTATCACAGTGGATCACACTGTTATACCAGACCTTGATCCAGTCGTATCACAGTGGATCACACTGTTATATCAGACCTTGATCCAGTCGTATCACAGTGGATCACACTGTTATATCAGACCTTGATCCAGTCGTATCACAGTGGATCACACTGTTATATCAGACCTTGATCCAGTCGTATCACAGTGGATCACACTGTTATACCAGACCTTGATCCAGTGGTATCACAGTGGATCACACTGTTATATCAGACCTTGATCCAGTCGTATCACAGTGGATCACACTGTTATATCAGACCTTGATCCAGTCGTATCACAGTGGATCACACTGTTATATCAGACCTTGATCCAGTCGTATCACAGTGGATCACACTGTTATACCAGACCTTGATCCAGTCGTATCACAGTGGATCACACTGTTATACCAGACCTTGATCCAGTGGTATCACAGTGGATCACACTGTTATACCAGACCTTGATCCAGTGGTATCACAGTGGATCACACTGTTATACCAGACCTTGATCCAGTCGTATCACAGTGGATCACACTGTTATACCAGACCTTGATCCAGTCGTATCACAGTGGATCACACTGTTATACCAGACCTTGATCCAGTGGTATCACAGTGGATCATACTGATACATCAGACCTTGATCCAGTGGTATCACAGTGGATCACACTGTTATACCAGACCTTGATCCAGTGGTATCACAGTGGATCACACTGATACATCAGACCTTGATCCAGTGGTATCACAGTGGATCACACTGTTATACCAGACCTTGATCCAGTGGTATCACAGTGGATCACACTGATACATCAGACCTTGATCCAGTGGTATCACAGTGGATCACACTGTTATATCAGACCTTGATCCAGTCGTATCACAGTGGATCACACTGTTATATCAGACCTTGATCCAGTCGTATCACAGTGGATCACACTGTTATATCAGACCTTGATCCAGTGGTATCACAGTGCATCACACTGATACATCACACATTGATCCAGTGGTATCACAGTGGATCACACTGTTATATCAGACCTTGATCCAGTGGTATCACAGTGCATCACACTGATACATCACACATTGATCCAGTGGTATCACAGTGGATCACACTGTTATATCAGACCTTGATCCAGTCGTATCACAGTGGATCACTCTGTTATACCAGACCTTGATCCAGTCGTATCACAGTGGATCACACTGTTATATCAGACCTTGATCCAGTGGTATCACAGTGGATCACACTGATACATCAGACCTTGATCCAGTGGTATCACAGTGGATCACACTGATACATCACACCTTGATCCAGTGGTATCACAGTGGATCACACTGATACATCGCACCTTGATCCAGTGGTATCACAGTGGATCACACTGATACATCAGACCTTGATCCAGTGGTATCACAGTGGATCACACTGATACATCACACCTTGATCCAGTGGTATCCCAGTGGATCACACTGATACATCACACCTTGATCCAATGGTATCACAGTGGATCACACTGATACATCGCACCTTGATCCAGTCGTATCACAGTGGATCACACTGTTATATCAGACCTTGATCCAGTCGTATCACAGTGGATCACACTGTTATATCAGACCTTGATCCAGTGGTATCACAGTGGATCACACTGTTATATCAGACCTTGATCCAGTGGTATCACAGTGGATCACACTGTTATATCACACCTTGATCCAGTGGTATCACAGTGGATCACACTGATACATCACACCTTGATCCAGTGGTATCACAGTGGTATCACCGGAAGGCCTGGTCTGGTGCGGGCCGCGGGGAGCGTCGACCCCCGGAATTATCCTGTATATAAGTTCCAGGTTATAGGTTCTTTATATTCAAGTTATTCAGGTATTAACATCGTAATTAACTTAAAAAATATGTTAAAATCTGGTGTTAAATATTTGTATTTACGAATAAACAGAAGAGTTGACGAGGCTCGAACCGCCGTACATAAAGTAACATTCCGTCCTGTGTTTACAACTTGAGTTGCGAGAGAGAGAGAGAGAGAGAGAGAGAGAGAGAGAGAGAGACTTTAAATCTGGTTACTAAACAGAAACACTTATACAAAACCGGGGATCGAACCTATGCCCTTGCTCTTCAAGAACAGAGGTGGACCCAGTCAAGCACACAGTGTACAGCAGCCAGTGTGGGTACCCACAACTTGGTTATCTGGGTTTGAAGTCTATCTACTACACCAGGGTCATTAAGTCAGCATGTCACCTGTACACCAGTCACGAAATTCTTAGAAAATACAAATTAACTCAAATTCTGGGTGTATATACACATCTCTCGTTGTATATACACACAGATATACACCTCTTGAATATACACAGATATACGCCTCTCATATACAGTGTGTGTACAGTGATATGCACCTCTTGTATACACACACATACACACCTCTCGTTGTATATACATGTTACAAAAAACGCGATTCTAAAAGCTTAGAGATCTCCAGTGAATACTAGAAAGGACTGCCCTTCTAGCATCCAGCCTGTTACTGGGTTTTCGTAACAAGTAGTCAGTATCCTTGTCCAATTATCCATTAAAATTCAGTATTATTCAATAGTGCTTCAGGATTACAACTGGTAGGCTACTAACTAGAGAAATTAAAATTTAATAAATTTATTAAGTCTAGAGGTATATTATCAAATTAAATTAGATTAAATTAATCACAGTAATCAAAATAATGTCACATCTCTCGAGTTCAATATTATTGTGCTGAAAGCACTTATCACATTTATAATTCTTAAGTACCGTCTGGTACATTAACATTTAATAAGATATTACAAATATGTACAAGTTTGTGTATGTGTGTAAGTGCTCTAAGTAGTTCGTTATGTCTCACGACTCGACTAGACTTAAACAAGTTACTGACAAAGTCCTCTAATAAACTAACTTCTTGACCGACTGGCAACCAGAACAGTCTGCTTGAACAACAAAAAGAATGCTAAGCCTAATAGCAATACAACAAGCAACTGCGACACAATCAGGATCAAGGAGATAATATAACGACACTAAGTAGGGACCATCAGCAGATCCTCCTCAAAAGTTACAAAACTCCCATACTACTGAATCTACGTTCAGCATAGGAAAAACCCGACTGTGACAATACACAGAAACCAGTACAAAATTAGGTCAGAAGCTATAGCTAAGGACCTGAGATGTTCAGAGTGTCTATGTGACACACAACCTCAGTACAACGTCGAAAATCACTAAGTCTATACAATGTTCTGTGAACAGAGTTCTACAGAACAAACAAGAATAATGAGACAGACAATCTGTCCAACCACCAAGAGAGTCTAGACCAGACTGAATACTTCAGGCGAGGTGAGGACACCCTCCCCTCGATCACGTGATAGCTCCGTGGACAACTGCAGCTCAGAAGCCGGCAGAGTAACGAGCAAAGAGCGATAATTACAGTAGTTAGACAATCAAGACTTGAACTGAGCACATAATATGTTACATCCTACCTAACAACATAAGCTACGTCAAATAACAATATAAAGCAATACATTTACGATTTAGCTATTATCGCAAATATAAGCAATATAAAATTATATGAAAAGGTAATAATTATATATATACATAATAATCATTGCAACCCATTCAGGGGTTGCAACAATATACTGAAACAGGGTTGAGGCAGGGCTGAGGCAGGGTTGAGGCATGGTTGAGGCAGGGCTGATGCAGGCTTGAGGCAGGCTTGAGGCATGGCTGAGGCAGGGCTGAGGCAGGGCTGAGGCAGGCTTGAGGCAGGCTTCTAGCAGGGCTGAGTCAGGGCTGAGGGGAGTGAGACAAGGCTGAGGCAGGGCTGAGGCAGGGCTGAGGCAGGCTTGAGGCATGGCTGAGGCAGGGCTGAGGCAGGCTTGAGGCATGGCTGAGGCAGGGCTGAGGCAGGCTTGAGGCAGGCTTCTAGCAGGGCTGAGTCAGGGCTGAGGGGAGTGAGACAAGGCTGAGGCAGGGCTGAGGCAGGCTTGAGGCATGGCTGAGGCAGGGCTGAGGCAGGCTTGAGGCATGGCTGAGGCAGGGCTGAGGCAGGCTTGAGGCAGGCTTCTAGCAGGGCTGAGTCAGGGCTGAGGGGAGTGAGACAAGGCTGAGGCAGGGCTGAGGCAGGGCTGAGGCAGGCTTGAGGTATGGCTGAGGCAGGGCTGAGGCAGGCTTGAGGCATGGCTGAGGCAGGGCTGAGGCAGGCTTGAGGCATGGCTGAGGCAGAGCTGAGGCAGGCTTGAGGCATGGCTGAGGCAGGCTTGAGGCATGGCTGAGGCAGGGCTGAGGGGAGTGAAACAGGGCTGAGGCATGGTTGAGGCAGGGCTGAGGCATGGTTGAGGCAGGGTTGAGGCAGGGCTGAGGTAACATGCTATCACCTAATGGATTTTAATCACTAAAACTCCTAAATGGAATCAGCAGCCTGGACCCCAGGTATGTGTGGGGTCCTGTCCCCCAGATGTGGCAGGTGTGGGGTGCTGACCCCCAGGTGTGGCAGGTGTGGGGTCCTGACCCCCAGATGTGGCAGGTGTGGGGTCCTGACCCCCAGATGTGGTAGGTGTGGGGTGCTGACCCCCAGATGTGGCATGTGTGGGGTCCTGACCCCAAGATGTGGCATGTGTGGGGTCCTGACCCCCAGATGTGGCAGGTGTGGGGTGCTGACCCTCAGATGTGGCAGGTATGGGGTGCTGACCCCCAGATGTGGCAGGTGGGGGTGCTGACCCCCAGGTGTGGCAGGTGTGGGGTGCTGAATCCCAGGTGTGGCAGGTGAAGGGGTCTTGACCCCCAGGTGTGGCAGGTGAGGGGTGCTGACCCCCAGGTGTGGCAGGTGTGGGGTGCTGACCCCCAGGTGTGGGGTGCTGACCCCCAGGTGTGGGGTGCTGACCCCCAGGTGTGGCAGGTGTGAGGTGCTGACCCCAAAGTGTGGCAGGTGTAGGGGTCTTGACCTCCAGGTGTGGGGTGCTGACCCCAGGTGTGGTAGGTGAAGGGGTCTTGACCCCCAGGTGTGGCAGGTGAGGGGTCCTGACCCCCAGATGTGGCAGGTGTGGGGTGCTGACCCCCAGGTGTGGCAGGTGTGGGGTCCTGACCCCCAGATGTGGCAGGTGTGGGGTCCTGACCCCCAGATGTGGGGTCCTGACCCCCAGATGTGGTAGGTGTGGGGTGCTGACCCCCAGATGTGGCATGTGTGGGGTCCTGACCCCAAGATGTGGCATGTGTGGGGTCCTGACCCCCAGATGTGGCAGGTGTGGGGTGCTGACCCTCAGATGTGGCAGGTATGGGGTGCTGACCCCCAGATGTGGCAGGTGGGGGTGCTGACCCCCAGGTGTGGCAGGTGTGGGGTGCTGAACCCCAGGTGTGGCAGGTGAAGGGGTCTTGACCCCCAGGTGTGGCAGGTGAGGGGTGCTGACCCCCAGGTGTGGCAGGTGTGGGGTGCTGACCCCAAGTGTGGCAGGTGTGGGGTGCTGACCCCAAAGTGTGGCAGGTGTAGGGGTCTTGACCTCCAGGTGTGGGGTGCTGACCGCAGGTGTGGCAGGTGTAGGGGTCTTGACCTCCAGGTGTGGCAGGTGTGGGGTGCTGACCCCCAGGTGTGGCAGGTGTGGGGTGCTGACCCCAGGTGTGGCAGGCGTAGGGGTCTTGACCTCCAGGTGTAGCAGGTGTGGGGTGCTGACTCCCAGGTGTGGCAGGTGTGGGGTGCTGACCCCCAGGTGTGGCAGTTGTAGGGGTCCTGACCCCCAGGTGTGGCAGTTGTAGGGGTCCTGACCCCCAGGTGTGGCAGGTGTGGCGTGCTGACCCCCAGGTGTGGCAGTTGTAGGGGTGCTGACCCCCAGGTGTGGCAGTTGTAGGGGTCCTGACCCCCAGGTGTGGCAGGTGTGGGGTGCTGACCCACAGGTGTGGCAGGTGCAGAGGTCGTGACCCCCAGGTGTGACAAGTGTGAGGTGCTGACCCTCAGGTGTGGCAGGTGTGGGGGTGCTGACCCCCAGATGTGGCAGGTTTGGGGGTGCTGACCCCAGTTGTGGGGGTGCTGACCCCCAGGTGTGGAGGTGTTGACCCCAGGTGTAGGGTTGCTGACCCTTACCAGTGTCGAAAAGGGGGATACAGGGGGGCTTAGAGCAGTGTAGGTGAAAGTGCCCAGCGAGGTCATATGCCCAGTAGAAAGGGCAGGCATGCCCGACCACCTGGTTCCCCTCCACCACCCCCCTCAACATCAACACCACCCACTGGTACAGTGACAAGTACTGTTCCTTGAAGCACAGTACTTGTAACAAACACTGGTACAGTGACAAGTACTGTTGTACTTGTAACAAACACTGGTACAGTGACAGTACTTGTACTTGTAACAAACACTGGTACAGTGACAAGTACTGTTCCTTGAAGCACAGTACTTGTAACAAACACTGGTACAGTGACAAGTACTGTTGCTTGTGGCACAGTACTGTTGACAAGTACTGTTGCTTGTGGCACAGTACTTGTACCACCCACTTGACAAGTACTGTTGCTTGTGGCACAGTACTTGTAACAAACACTGGTACAGTGACAAGTACTGTTGCTTGTGGCACAGTACTTGTACTGTTGCTTGTGGCACAGTACTTGTACCACCCACTGGTACAGTGACAAGTACTGTTGCTTGTGGCACAGTACTTGTAACAAACACTGGTACAGTGACAAGTACTGTTGCTTGTGGCACAAACACTGGTACAGTGACAAGTACTGTTGCTTGAAGCACAGTACTTGTAACAAACACTGGTACAGTGACAAGTACTGTTGCTTGTGGCACAGTACTTGTAACAAACACTGGTACAGTGACAAGTACTGTTGCTTGTGGCACAGTACTTGTAACAAACACTGGTACAGTGACAAGTACTGTTCCTTGAAGCACAGTACTTGTAACAAACACTGGTACAGTGACAAGTACTGTTCCTTGAAGCACAGTACTTGTAACAAACACTGGTACAGTGACAAGTACTGTTGCTTGAAGCACAGTACTTGTACCAAACACTGGTACAGTGACAAGTACTGTTGCTTGTGGCACAGTACTTGTACCAAACACTGGTACAGTGACAAGTACTGTTGCTTGAAGCACAGTACTTGTACCAAACACTGGTACAGTGACAAGTACTGTTGCTTGAAGCACAGTACTTGTACCAAACACTGGTACAGTGACAAGTACTGTTGCTTGTGACACAGTACTTGTACCAAACACTGGTACAGTGACAAGTACTGTTGCTTGAGGCACAGTACTTGTAACAAACACTGGTACAGTGACAAGTACTGTTGCTTGTGGCACAGTACTTGTAACAAACACTGGTACAGTGACAAGTACTGTTGCTTAAAGCACAGTACTTGTACCAAACACTGGTACAGTGACAAGTACTGTTGCTTGTGGCACAGTACTTGTAACAAACACTGGTACAGTGACAAGTACTGTTGCTTGTGGCACAGTACTTGTACCAAACACTGGTACAGTGACAAGTACTGTTGCTTGTGGCACAGTACTTGTACCAAACACTGGTACAGTGACAAGTACTGTTGCTTGTGGCACAGTACTTGTACCAAACACTGGTACAGTGACAAGTACTGTTGCTTGAGACACAGTACTTGTACCAAACACTGGTACAGTGACAAGTACTGTTGCTTGTGACACAGTACTTGTACCAAACACTGGTACAGTGACAAGTACTGTTGCTTGTGGCACAGTACTTGTACCAAACACTGGTACAGTGACAAGTACTGTTGCTTGAGGCACAGTACTTGTACCAAACACTGGTACAGTGACAAGTACTGTTGCTTGAGGCACAGTACTTGTACCAAACACTGGTACAGTGACAAGTACTGTTGCTTGAAGCACAGTACTTGTAACAAACACTGGTACAGTGACAAGTACTGTTGCTTGTGGCACAGTACTTGTACCAAACACTGGTACAGTGACAAGTACTGTTGCTTGAAGCACAGTACTTGTAACAAACACTGGTACAGTGACAAGTACTGTTGCTTGTGGCACAGTACTTGTAACAAACACTGGTACAGTGACAAGTACTGTTGCTTGTGGCACAGTACTTGTAACAAACACTGGTACAGTGACAAGTACTGTTGCTTGAGGCACAGTACTTGTACCATCCTCACACTTCACCATCCTCACACTTCACCATCCACACACTTCACCATCCTCACAATTCAACATCCACACGCTTCACCATCCTCACAATTCAACATCCACACGCTTCACCATCCACAAACTTCACCATCCTCATAATTCACCATCCAGACACTTCACCATCCTCAAACTTCACCATCCACAAACTTCACCATCCACACACTTCACCATCCACACACTTCACCATCCTCACACTTCACCATCCTCACACTTTACCATCCTCACACTTCACCATCCTCACACTTCACCATCCACACACTTCACCATCCTCACACTTCACCATCCTCACACTTCACCATCCTCACACTTCACCATCCACACACTTCACCATCCTCACACTTCACCATCCTCACACTTCACCATCCTCACACTTCACCATCCACACACTTCACCATCCTCACACTTCACCATCCTCACACTTCACCATCCTCACACTTCACCATCCTCACACTTCACCATCCTCACACTTCACCATCCACACACTTCACCATCCTCACAATTCACCATCCTCACACTTCACCATCCTCACACTTCACCATCCTCACACTTCACCATCCACACACTTCACCATCCTCACAATTCACCATCCACACACTTCATCCACACACTTCACCATCCACACAATTCACCATCCACACAATTCACCATCCTCACACTTCACCATCCTCACACTTCACCATCCTCACAATTCACCATCCACACACTTCACCATCCTCACAATTCACCATCCTCACACTTCACCATCCTCACACTTCACCATCCACACACTTCACCATCCTCACAATTCACCATCCACACACTTCATCCACACACTTCACCATACACACAATTCACCATCCACACAATTCACCATCCTCACACTTCACCATCCACACACTTCACCATCCTCACAATTCACCATCCTCACACTTCACCATCCTCACACTTCACCATCCACACACTTCACCATCCTCACAATTCACCATCCACACAATTCACCATCCTCACAATTCACCATCCACACACTTCACCATCCTCACAATTCACCATCCACACACTTCACCATCCACACAATTCACCATCCACACAATTCACCATCCTCACACTTCACCATCCACACACTTCATCCTCACAATTCAAAATCCACACACTTCACCATCCACACACTTCACCATCCACACAATTCACCATCCTCACACTTCACCATCCTCACACTTCACCATCCTCACACTTCACTATCCACACACTTCACCATCCTCACACTTCACCATCCACACACTTCACCATCCTCACACTTCACCATCCTCACACTTCACCATCCTCACACTTCACCATCCTCACAATTCACCATCCACACAATTCACCATCCTCACAATTCACCATCCTCACACTTCACCATCACAATTCACCATCCACACACTTCACCATCCTCACACTTCACCATCCTCACACTTCACCATCCTCACACTTCACCATCCACACACTTCACCATCCACACACTTCACCATCCACACACTTCACCATCCTCACACTTCACCATCCACACACTTCACCATCCACACACTTCACCATCCACACACTTCACCATCCACACACTTCACCATCCTCACACTTCACCATCCTCACACTTCACCATCCTCACAATTCACCATCCTCACAATTCACCATCCTCACAATTCACCATCCACACACTTCACCATCCACACAATTCACCATCCACACACTTCACCATCCTCACACTTCACCATCCTCACACTTCACCATCCTCACAATTCACCATCCACACACTTCACCATCCTCACAATTCACCATCCTCACACTTCACCATCCTCACAATTCACCATCCTCACACTTCACCATCCTCACAATTCACCATCCTCACACTTCACCATCCTCACAATTCACCATCCTCACACTTCACCATCCTCACAATTCACCATCCTCACACTTCACCATCCTCACAATTCACCATCCTCACAATTCACCATCCTCACAATTCACCATCCACACACTTCACCATCCACACAATTCACCATCCACACACTTCACCATCCTCACAATTCACCATCCACACACTTCCCCATCCTCACAATTCACCATCCTCACACTTCACCATCCTCACACTTCACCATCCTCACACTTCACCATCCTCACAATTCACCATCCTCACAATTCACCATCCACACACTTCACCATCCACACAATTCACCATCCACACACTTCACCATCCTCACACTTCACCATCCACACACTTCCCCATCCTCACAATTCACCATCCTCACACTTCACCATCCTCACACTTCACCATCCTCACACTTCACCATCCTCACACTTCACCATCCTCACAATTCACCATCCTCACACTTCACCATCCTCACAATTCACCATCCTCACACTTCACCATCCTCACAATTCACCATCCTCACAATTCACCATCCTCACACTTCACCATCCTCACAATTCACCATCCTCACAATTCACCATCCTCACAATTCACCATCCTCACACTTCACCATCCTCACACTTCACCATCCTTACAATTCGCCATCCTCACACTTCACCATCCTCACACTTCACCATCCTCACAATTCACCATCCACACACTTCACCATCCTCACAATTCACCATCCTCACAATTCACCATCCACACACTTCACCATCCTCACAATTCACCATCCTCACACTTCACCATCCTCACAATTCACAATCCTCACACTTCACCATCCTCACACTTCACCATCCTCACACTTCACCATCCTCACAATTCACCATCCACACACTTCACCATCCTCACAATTCACCATCCACACACTTCACCATCCTCACAATTCACCATCCTCACACTTCACCATCCTCACAATTCACCATCCTCACACTTCACCATCCTCACAATTCACCATCCTCACACTTCACCATCCTCACACTTCACCATCCTCACACTTCACCATCCTCACAATTCACCATCCACACACTTCACCATCCTCACAATTCACCATCCTCACACTTCACCATCCTCACAATTCACCATCCACACACTTCACCATCCACACAATTCACAATCCTCACACTTCACCATCCTCACAATTCACCATCCACACACTTCACCATCCTCACAATTCACCATCCACACACTTCACCATCCTCACAATTCACTATCACTCTCAAGGATAAGAATGTTATGAAGCACGACTTGGTAAAGCTCTACACAGTGAAGCACGACTTGGTAAAGCTCTACACAGTGAAGCACGACTTGGTAAAGCTCTACACAGTGAAGCACGACTTGGTAAAGCTCTACACAGTGAAGCACGACTTGGTAAAGCTCTACACAGTGCAGCACGACTTGGTAAAGCTCTACACAGTGAAGCACGACTTGGTAAAGCTTTACACAGTGAAGCACGACTTGGTAAAGCTCTACACAGTGAAGCAAGACTTGGTAAAGCTCTACACAGTGAAGCAAGACTTGGTAAAGCTCTACACAGTGAAGCACGACTTGGTAAAGCTCTACACAGTGAAGCACGACTTGGTAAAGCTCTACACAGTGAAGCACGACTTGGTAAAGCTCTACACAGTGAAGCACGACTTGGTAAAGCTCTACACAGTGAAGCACGACTTGGTAAAGCTCTACACAGTGAAGCACGACTTGGTAAAGCTCTACACAGTGAAGCACGACTTGGTAAAGCTCTACACAGTGAAGCAAGACTTGGTAAAGCTCTACACAGTGAAGCAAGACTTGGTAAAGCTCTACACAGTGAAGCACGACTTGGTAAAGCTCTACACAGTGAAGCACGACTTGGTAAAGCTCTACACAGTGCAGCACGACTTGGTAAAGCTCTACACAGTGAAGCAAGACTTGGTAAAGCTCTACACAGTGAAGCACGACTTGGTAAAGCTCTACACAGTGAAGCACGACTTGGTAAAGCTCTACACAGTGAAGCAAGACTTGGTAAAGCTCTACACAGTGAAGCACGACTTGGTAAAGCTCTACACAGTGAAGCACGACTTGGTAAAGCTCTACACAGTGCAGCACGACTTGGTAAAGCTCTACACAGTGAAGCACGACTTGGTAAAGCTCTACACAGTGCAGCACGACTTGGTAAAGCTCTACACAGTGAAGCAAGACTTGGTAAAGCTCTACACAGTGAAGCACGACTTGGTAAAGCTCTACACAGTGAAGCACGACTTGGTAAAGCTCTACACAGTGAAGCACGACTTGGTAAAGCTCTACACAGTGCAGCACGACTTGGTAAAGCTCTACACAGTGAAGCACGACTTGGTAAAGCTCTACACAGTGAAGCACGACTTGGTAAAGCTCTACACAGTGAAGCACGACTTGGTAAAGCTCTACACAGTGAAGCACGACTTGGTAAAGCTCTACACAGTGAAGCACGACTTGGTAAAGCTCTACACAGTGAAGCACGACTTGGTAAAGCTCTACACAGTGAAGCACGACTTGGTAAAGCTCTACACAGTGAAGCACGACTTGGTAAAGCTCTACACAGTGAAGCACGACTTGGTAAAGCTCTACACAGTGAAGCACGACTTGGTAAAGCTCTACACAGTGAAGCATGACTTGGTAAAGCTCTACACAGAGTGAAACATGACTTGACAAGCCTCTGCATGGAGACAGAGAGAGATGACAGCATCACCATGATGATGGTAGCCTGGCTTACACCATGTTGTACCATCAACATCACCATGATGATGGTAGCCTGGCTTACACCATGTTGTACCATCAACATCACCATGATGATGGTAGCCTGGCTTACACCATGTTGTACCATCAACATCACCATGATGATGGTAGCCTGGCTTACACCATGTTGTACCATCAACATCACCATGATGATGGTAGCCTGGCTTACACCATGTTGTACCATCAGCATCAACATGATGATGGTAGCCTGGCTTACACCATGTTGTACCATCAACATCACCATGATGATGTAGCCTGGCTTACACCATGTTGTACCATCAACATCACCATGATGATGGTAGCCTGGCTTACACCATGTTGTACCATCAACATCAACATGATGATGGTAGCCTGGCTTACACCATGTTGTACCATCAACATCACCATGATGATGGTAGCCTGGCTTACACCATGTTGTACCATCAGCATCAACATGATGATGGTAGCCTGGCTTACACCATGTTGTACCATCAACATCACCATGATGATGTAGCCTGGCTTACACCATGTTGTACCATCAACATCACCATGATGATGGTAGCCTGGCTTACACCATGTTGTACCATCAGCATCACCATGATGATGTAGCCTGGCTTACACCATGTTGTACCATCAGCATCACCATGATGATGGTAGCCTGGCTTACACCATGTTGTACCATCAACATCACCATGATGATGGTAGCCTTTCTTACACCATGTTGTACCATCAGCATCACCATAATGATGATATCCTGGCTTACAACATGTACCATCAGCATCAACATGATGATGGTAGCCTGGCTTACACCATGTTGTACCATCAGCATCACCATAATGATGATATCCTGGCTTACAACATGCTGTACCATCAGCATCACCATGATGATGGTAGCCTGGCTTACACCACGTTGTACCATCAGCATCACCATGATGATGGTAGCCTGGCTTACAACATGTTGTACCATCAACATCAACATGATGATGGAATCCTGGCTTACAACATGTTGTACCATCAACATCACCATGATGATGGTAGCCTGGCTTACACCATGTTGTACCATCAGCATCACCATGATGATGGTAGCCTGGCTTACACCATGTTGTACCATCAACATCACCATGATGATGGTAGCCTGGCTTACACCATGTTGTACCATCAGCATCACCATGATGATGGTAGCCTGGCTTACACCATGTTGTACCATCAACATCACCATGATGATGGTAGCCTGGCTTACACCATGTTGTACCATCAGCATCACCATGATGATGGTAGCCTGGCTTACACCATGTTGTACCATCAGCATCACCATGGTGATGGTAGCCTGGCTTACACCATGTTGTACCATCAGCATCAACATGATGATGGTAGCCTGGCTTACACCATGTTGTACCATCAGCATCACCATGATGATGGTAGCCTGGCTTACAACATGTTGTACCATCAACATCACCATGATGATGGTAGCCTGGCTTACACCATGTTGTACCATCAGCATCACCATGATGATGGTAGCCTGGCTTACACCATGTTGTACCATCAGCATCACCATGATGATGGTAGCCTGGCTTACACCATGTTGTACCATCAACATCACCATGATGATGGTAGCCTGGCTTACACCAAGTTGTACCATCAGCATCACCAGGAGATGAGAGTTGTGCCTGATTGTGTTCCCAGCTTCCCGTGAACCAATACCTCCCTCCCACCATCCATCCCTCCCTCCCGACCTGGTGGCGCCAGCCTCTTTGGCACCGACCCAGCCTCCCTAACCTGCTGCTGCTGTCTCCCCTCACTCCACCTGGCTCTTGCTGCCGTTTCCCCTCACTCCACCTGGCTGGTCCAAAGTCACCTCCTGGCCTAAGCTAGGCAGGTCCAAAGTCACCTACTGGCCTAAGCTAGGCAGGTCCAAAGTCACCTACTGGCCTAAGCTAGGCAGGTCCAAAGTCATCTACTGGCCTAAGCTAGACAGGTCCAAAGTCACCTACTGGCCTAAGCTAGTCAGGTCCAAAGCCACCTACTGGCCTGAGCTAGGCAGGTCCAAAGTCACCTACTGACCTAAGCTAGGCAGGTCCAAAGTCACCTACTGACCTAAGCTAGGCAGGTCCAAAGCCACCTACTGGCCTAAGCTAGGCAGGTCCAAAGTTACCTACTGACCTAAGCTAGGCAGGTCCAAAGTCACCTACTGACCTAAGCTAGGCAGGTCCAAAGTCACCTACTGACCTAAGCTAGGCAGGTCCAAAGTTACCTACTGACCTAAGCTAGGCAGGTCCAAAGTTACCTACTGACCTAAGCTAGGCAGGTCCAAAGTCACCTACTGACCTAAGCTAGGCAGGTCCAAAGTCACCTACTGACCTAAGCTAGGCAGGTCCAAAGTCACCTACTGGCCTAAGCTAGGCAGGTCCAAAGTCACCTACTGGCCTAAGCTAGGCAGGTCCAAAGTCACCTACTGACCTAAGCTAGGCAGGTCCAAGTCACCTACTGACCTAAGCCAGGCAGATCCAAAGTCACCTACTGACCTAAGCTAGGCAGGTCCAAAGTTACCTACTGGCCTAAGCTAGGCAGGTCCAATGTCACCTACTGGCCTGAGCTAGGCAGGTCCAAAGCCACCTACTGGCCTGAGCTAGGCAGGTCCAAAGTCACCTACTGACCTAAGCTAGGCAGGTCCAAAGTTACCTACTGGCCTAAGCTAGGCAGGTCCAATGTCACCTACTGGCCTAAGCTAGGCAGGTCCAAAGCCACCTACTGGCCTGAGCTAGGCAGGTCCAAAGTCACCTACTGACCTAAGCTAGGCAGGTCCAAAGTCACCTACTGACCTAAGCTAGGCAGGTCCAAAGCCACCTACTGGCCTAAGCTAGGCAGGTCCAAAGTTACCTACTGACCTAAGCTAGGCAGGTCCAAAGTCACCTACTGACCTAAGCTAGGCAGGTCCAAAGTCACCTACTGACCTAAGCTAGGCAGGTCCAAAGTTACCTACTGACCTAAGCTAGGCAGGTCCAAAGTTACCTACTGACCTAAGCTAGGCAGGTCCAAAGTCACCTACTGACCTAAGCTAGGCAGGTCCAAAGTCACCTACTGGCCTAAGCTAGGCAGGTCCAAAGTCACCTACTGGCCTAAGCTAGGCAGGTCCAAAGTCACCTACTGGCCTAAGCTAGGCAGGTCCAAAGTCACCTACTGACCTAAGCTAGGCAGGTCCAAGTCACCTACTGACCTAAGCCAGGCAGATCCAAAGTCACCTACTGACCTAAGCTAGGCAGGTCCAAAGTTACCTACTGGCCTAAGCTAGGCAGGTCCAATGTCACCTACTGGCCTAAGCTAGGCAGGTCCAAAGCCACCTACTGGCCTGAGCTAGGCAGGTCCAAAGTCACCTACTGACCTAAGCTAGGCAGGTCCAAAGTTACCTACTGACCTAAGCTAGGCAGGTCCAATGTCACCTACTGGCCTAAGCTAGGCAGGTCCAAAGCCACCTACTGGCCTGAGCTAGGCAGGTCCAAAGTCACCTACTGACCTAAGCTAGGCAGGTCCAAAGTCACCTACTGACCTAAGCTAGGCAGGTCCAAAGCCACCTACTGGCCTACGCTAGGCAGGTCCAAAGTTACCTACTGACCTAAGCTAGGCAGGTCCAAAGTCACCTACTGACCTAAGCTAGGCAGGTCCAAGTCATCTACTGACCTAAGCTAGGCAGGTCCAAGTCACCTACTGACCTAAGCTAGGCAGGTCCAAGTCACCTACTGACTTAAGCTAGGCAGGTCCAAGTCACCTACTGACTTAAGCTAGGCAGGTCCAAGTCATCTACTGACCTAAGCTAGGCAGGTCCAAGTCACCCACTGACCTAAGCTAGGCAGGTCCAAGTCATCTACTGACCTAAGCTAGGCAGGTCCAAGTCACCCACTGACCTAAGCTAGGCAGGTCCAAGTCATCTACTGACCTAAGCTAGGCAGGTCCAAGTCATCCACTGACCTAAGCTAGGCAGGTCCAAGTCATCTACTGACCTAAGCTAGGCAGGTCCAAGTCATCCACTGACCTAAGCTAGGCAGGTCCAAGTCATCTACTGACCTAAGCTAGGCAGGTCCAAGTCATCCACTGACCTAAGCTAGGCAGGTCCAAGTCATCTACTGACCTAAGCTAGGCAGGTCCAAGTCATCCACTGACCTAAGCTAGGCAGGTCCAAGTCATCTACTGACCTAAGCTAGGCAGGTCCAAGTCACCTACTGACCTAATAATTAGTATCACTTGCAGATAACACTAAAATAAGCATGAAAGTCAGTGTGGTAGAGGACACTGAAAAAGTACAGGAAGACATAAGCAAGTGTTTTCCAGTGGTCAGTGGAGAACAACGTGATGTTCAGTGGTGATAAGTTCCAGCTGCTTAGGTATGGAAAGAATGAAGAACTCAACAGGAACACTGTATACAAAACTCAAGAGGGTCACCAAATAGAAAGTAAGGAACACGTAAAAGACCTGGGAGTAATTATGTCAGCGGACCTTTCTTTTAAAGACCATAACAAGACAAAGATCACGACAGCCAGGAAGATCACTAGGTGGATATTGAGAACTTTCAAAACAAGGGAAATAATGCCGATGGTGACACTCTTCAAATCACTTGTGCTCCCTCACTTAGAATATTGCTCAGTGTTGACGGTCCCGTTCAGGGCAGGAGAAATATCGGAGCTGGAACAAATACAGAGATCGTTTACGGCTCACATTGAACCAGTAAAACACCTGAACTACTGGGAACACCTGCAAGTCTTGAACATGTACTCACTGGAGCGGAGCAGAGAGAGATAATATATAATTGGGAAGCACTCGAGGACCTGGTCCCAACTCTGCACACTGCCATAACAACATACTGGAGTGAGAGATATGGAAGTGTAAAATAAACCCAGTGAGGAGCAGGGGTGCGGTGAGCACAATAAGAGAACACTGTATCAACATTCGTGGCCCCAGACTATTCTATATCTTACCAGAAGATATCACAAACACTGCTGGAACAAGTGTACAAGTCTTCAAGAGGAAACTGGACAAGTATCTTCACCAGGTGCCAGATCAACTAGGCTGTGGTGGATATGTGGGGCAGCAGGCCTCCAGCAGCAACAGCCTGGTTGACCAGACAAGCACCAGACAAGCCTGGCCATGTGAGACTCTTGAAGCTCATCAAAGGTATATCATCCAAAACTCAATTACGAAACTAGTGCTTTCCTAAATCCTTTCTGAATTTAATCGTTTCCAACTTAAATCCACTGCTAAATTACTTGCCATGAGTTCAAATCGCGCCCGTTCTGTGGTTTGCCTGTAATCCTGTTAAGATTTACTGAGTTATAACGAACAAGAGGCATAGGCACCACCTGGGAGTCTTCTAATACTACTGTTATTGTTCAACTAGCAGTAATTAGGTACCTCGGACTTAGTTACTTGACACCTACTTCCTCCCCCAGATTAACACCCACACACATCCAGACCGACCCGCTCCTTCCCCCAGATCTACACCCACACACCTTCCAGACCCACTCCTTCCCCAGACCTACACCCACACACCTTCCAGACCTACTCCTTCCCCAGACCTACACCCACACACCTTCCAGACCCACTCCTTCCCCAGACCTACACCCACACACCTTCCAGACCCACTCCTTCCACCAGACCTACACCCACACACCTTCCAGACCTACTCCTTCCACCAAACCTACACCCACACACCTTCCAGACCCACTCCTCCCCCAGACCTACACTCACACACCTTCCAGACCCACTCCTTCCCCCAGGCCTACACCCACACACCTTCCAGACCCATTCATTCCCCAGACCTACACCCACACACCTTCCAGACCCACTCCTTCCCCAGACTTACACCCACACACCATCCAGACCCACTCCTTCCCCAGACCTACACCCACACACCATCCAGACCTACTCCTTCCCCAGACCTACACCCACACACCTTCCAGACCCACTCCTTCCCCAGACCTACACCCACACACCATCCAGACCTACTCCTTCCCCAGACCTACACTCACACACCTTCCAGACCCACTCCTTCCCCAGACCTACACCCACACACCTTCCAGACCCACTCCTTCCACCAGACCTACACCCACACACCTTCCAGACCTACTCTTTCCACCAAACCTACACCCACACACCTTCCAGACCCACTCCTCCCCCAGACCTACATTCACACACCTTCCAGACCCATTCATTCCCCAGACCTACACCCACACACCTTCCAGACCCACCCCTTCCCCCAGGCCTACACCCACACACCTTCCAGACCTACTCCTTCCACCAAACCTACACCCACACACCTTCCAGACCCACTCCTCCCCCAGACCTACACTCCCACACCTTCCAGACCCACTCCTTCCCCAGGCCTACACCCACACACCTTCCAGACCCACTCCTCCCCCAGACCTACACTCCCACACCTTCCAGACCCACTCCTTCCCCAGGCCTACACCTACACACCTTCCAGACACACTCCTTCCCCAGACCTACACCCACACACCTTCCAGACTCACTCCTCCCCCCAGACCTACACTCACACACCTTCCAGACCCACTCCTTCCCCAGACCTACACCCACACACCATCCAGACCTACTCCTCCCCCCAGACCTACACTCACACACCTTCCAGACCCACTCCTTCCCCAGACCCACCCCTTCCCCAGACTTACACCCACACACCTTCCAGACCCACTCCTCCCCCAGACCTACACCCACACACCTTCCAGACCCACTCCTTCCCCAGACCTACACCCACACACCATCCAGACCTACTCCTCCCCCCAGACCTACACTCACACACCTTCCAGACACACTCCTTCCCCAGACCTACACCCACACACCTTCCAGACTCACTCCTCCCCCCAGACCTACACCCACACACCATCCAGACCTACTCCTCCGTCAGAATAACACCCACACACCATCCAGACCCACTCATCGCCTCCTCCAGACTATCACCACACGTAGTGTCTTGGCAGTAGTAAGAGTAGCCTCCAGAAAGTGAATGGAGTGATAATGGGTGCAGGTGTGGGAGTGTTTTGGCTCATCTCCAACACCAGTGAGGCTAACTCTAACCCTA
>NC_091387.1:7255378-7257878 GCF_038502225.1 Cherax quadricarinatus
CTCTTATCCAAGTTACCTTTCACATTATCCACTCTTATCCAAGTTACCTTTCACATCATCCACTCTTATCCAAGTTACCTTACACATTATCCACTCTTATCCAAGTTACCTTTCACATCATCCACTCTTATCCAAGTTACCTTTCACATCATCCACTCTTATCCAAGTTACCTTTCACATTATCCACTCTTATCCAAGTTACCTTTCACATCATCCACTCTTATCCAAGTTACCTTTCACATCATCCACTCTTATCCAAGTTACCTTTCACATCATCCACTCTTATTCAAGTTACCTTTCACATCATCCACTCTTATCCAAGTTACCTTTCACATTATCCACTCTTATCCAAGTTACCTTTTATCCACTCTTATCCAAGTTACCTTTCACACCTTACACATCATTATCCACTCTTATCCAAGTTACCTTTCACATTATCCACTCTTATCCAAGTTACCTTTCACATCATCCACTCATCCAAGTTACTCTTATTCATCCAAGTTACCTTTCACATCATCCACTATTATCCAAGTTACCTTTCACATCATCCACTATTATCCAAGATACCTTTCACATCATCCACTATTATCCAAGTTACCTTTCACATCATCCACTATTATCCAAGTTACCTTTCACATCATCCACTCTTATCCAAGTTACCTTTCACATCATCCACTCTTATCCAAGTTACCTTTCACATCATCCACTCTTATCCAAGTTACCTTTCACATCATCCACTCTTATTCAAGTTACCTTTCACATCATCCACTCTTATCCAAGTTACCTTTCACATCATCCACTCTTATCCTGTATTAAAGTTGGTAGAATTACCGACAATATGTCAAGTAAAAGGACACAAGTGCAACTAATGTGACATTTATAGTGGCAACGTTTCGCTCTCCAGGAGCTTGACAAAGCTCCTGGAGAGCGAAACGTTCCCACAATAAAATGTGACATTAGTTGCACTTGTGTCCTTTTACTCTACACTATTATCCTAGACTGACCCCCTAATATACGTCTCCTCAAAGGTTGAGGAACTAAATACATCATGTCACTACTACACTGGAAGTGTTTTTAGAAGAATCCGTGAAACACTTCATAAATCAACAGCAGAATTTACAAGAGTGACAAACACTCGAGCAGAGACGCCCAGAATCCAAGTAGGTTCCAGAGTTATTCTGACTAACTTTTAATAAAACGTCTGCAATGCCTAAGCTTGACTGTGGATCAATGGTTCACAGAACCGACACGTTGATAAATTAGACACATGTGCAACTCTTGTGCACTTGAGGAAACGTTTCGCCACACAGTGGTTTCATCAGTCCATACAAAGGCTGAGGGACTGATTACCTCATTCTCCTCCTGTTCTTCAAGTTTCCCCTTTGTATGGACTGATGAAGCCACTGTGTGGCGAAACGTTTCCTCAATAAAGATACCCAAGAGTTACACATGTGTCTAATTTATCAACGTCTAAGCTTGATCAAAAGTTTGTTGGTCCTTATCGAGTAGCTGAACACATCACTGGTAATAAGTATAAGGCTAGAGAGATTAGTACTGGTCAGTATAAAGAATCACATTTAGATCATATGAAGTTAGTATGTGATGATAATGATGTTCCAACCCAGACTAATGTGACAGACTCTGACAATCCTCCTGATCCTGTACTCTCTTCCTCTGATACTCAGTCAGACGATCAACCTGAATGTCGTTATTCCCTATGTACACGACAGGTATTGAGAAATCCTCAAGTATCATTTGTAACTTCCAATTCAGATTTGCCTCAAATACAGCATGAGTTAGCCAGTGCAACAGAGTTTGATCCTCCCAGAAATGACACCCATTCTGCATATGTCAATCTCACCCTAGCAGAGTTGGGGTTAAATGTAAATAACCTGTATAGATGAATAATTACAGTATCAACTTATCTGTATTCAAGAATTTTTTTGTGTGTTCACGTTCTCTCCGAATTCTGAGAGTTAACAGTCTAGATTTGAGTGCACCAAGTCTGCCTTTCTGTTAAACACTTCTTTCTTTGTATATATTTCTTCCTCAGAATCCGTAGATCACATGAATACAGATCGATCAAATTTTTTTATCACTTCTATTGTGTAATCCCAACGTTGAGTCTCATTCAATGAGTTGTGCTATATTATACCTTATATTGCATTACAGGTTCATTACAATAAGTTTTATTATAATCAATTACGTTAGCTTCCATTCCAATATTTTCCTTATATATGTTATAATGTTCAATTGTGCGAACTTTATCATTGTATAGAATCAGGCCAAGCCGTACGCCTACCGTCTCTAGTTTGTGTTAGCTGTATGTCGGGACGGCATACGTTAGCGTCGCCGAGCTGTCAGTAGTATCAGTTCCCAGTAGTACCAGTTACCAGTAACCAGTTACCAGTAACCAGTTACCAGTAGTATGACTTTGAATAGACTGATGCAGTGGTCGGAGAAGTGGCAGATGCAGTTTAATATAGACAAATGCAAAGTT
>NC_091387.1:7265378-7322899 GCF_038502225.1 Cherax quadricarinatus
TGGGCCAGGCTCGTCTGGTGCTTGCCTGGTCAACCAGGCTGCTACACATATCCTATAAATTCATCATTGTAACACCCATCATGGCAGCTGCTGATACCAACACCAACAGTGTTCATAAGATGATTTAAAAATTGGGTTTATAAAATGGTTTACCAATAAAACAATGTCTTATGTGTCACTGTTCACCTAGCAGTAAGTAGGTACCTGGGTGTTAGTTACCTTACACCTGCTGTCACTTTTCACCTAGCAGTAAGTGGGTACCTGGGTGTTAGTTACCTTACACCTGCTGTCACTGTTCACCTAGCAGTAAGTAGGTACCTGGGTGTTAGTTACCTTACACCTGCTGTCACTGTTCACCTAGCAGTAAGTAGGTACCTGGATGCTAGTTACGTTACACCTGCTGTCACTGTTCACCTAGCAGTAAGTGGGTACCTGGGTGTTAGTTACCTTACACCTGCTGTCACTGTTCACCTAGCAGTAAGTAGGTACCTGGGTGTTAGTTACCTTATACCTGCTGTCACTGTTCACCTAGCAGTAAGTAGGTACTTGGGTGTTAGTTACCTTACACCTGCTGTCACTGTTCACCTAGCAGTAAGTAGGTACCTGGGTGTTAGTTACCTTACACCTGCTGTCACTGTTCACCTAGGAGTAAGTAGGTACCTGGGTGTTAGTTACCTTACACCTGGTGTCACTGTTCACCTAGCAGTAAGTAGGTACCTGGGTGTTAGTTACCTTACACCTGCTGCCACTGTTCACCTAGCAGTAAGTGGGTACCTGGGTGTTAGTTACATTACACCTGGTGTCACTGTTCACCTAGCAGTAAGTAGGTACCTGGGTGTTAGTTACCTTACACCTGCTGTCACTGTTCACCTAGCAGTAAGTAGGTGCCTGGGTGTTAGTAAACATGTGTGGGTGGCATCCTGGGTGTTAGTGAACTGGTGTGGGTGGCACCCTGGGTGATAGTGGACTGATGTGGGTAGCATCCTGGGTGTTAGTGGACTGGTGTGGGTGGCATCCTGAGTGTTAGTGGACTGGTGTGGGTGGCATCCTGGGTGTTAGTGGACTGGTGTGGGTGGCATCCTGGGTGTCAGTGGACTGGTGTGGGTGGCATCCTGGGTGTCAGTGGACTGGTGTGGGTGGCATCCTGGGTGTTAGTGGACTGGTGTGGGTGGCATCCTGGGTGTTAGTGGACTGGTGTGGGTGGCATCCTGGGTGTTAGTGGACTGGTGTGGGTGGCATCCTGGGTGTTAGTGGACTGGTGTGGGTGGCATCCTGGGTGTTAGTGGACTGGTGTGGGTGGCATCCTGGGTGTTAGTGGACTGGTGTGGGTGGCATCCTGGGTGTTAATGGACTGGTGTGGGTGGCATCCTGGGTGTTAGTGGACTGGTGTGGGTGGCATCCTGGGTGTTAGTGGACTGGTGTGGGTGGCATCCTGGGTGTTAGTGGACTGGTGTGGGTGGCATCCTGGGTGTTAGTGGACTGGTGTGGGTGGCATCCTGGGTGTTAGTGGACTGGTGTGGGTGGCATCCTGGGTGTTAGTGGACTGGTGTGGGTGGCATCCTGGGTGTTAGTGGACTGGTGTGGGTGGCATCCTGGGTGTTAGTGGACTGGTGTGGGTGGCATCCTGGGTGTTAGTGGACTGGTGTGGGTGGATCCTGGGTGTTAGTGGACTGGTGTGGGTGGCATCCTGGGTGTTAGTGGACTGGTGTGGGTGGCATCCTGGGTGTTAGTGGACTGGTGTGGGTGGCATCCTGGGTGTTAGTGGACTGGTGTGGGTGGCATCCTACTTGTATACCTTGTACATGTACTGGTATACCTTGTACATGTACTGGTATACCTTGTACTGTACTTGTATACCTTGTACATGTACTTGTATACCTTGTACATGTACTGGTTAGTGGACTGGTGTGGGTGGCATCCTGGGACAAAACTGACATAATTTGCGGGAAATGCTCAGCATAACAAGCAACTTTCTATATAGTAGTATGTCACTGATGTCAGCTATGATCTGTATACCTTGTACATGTACTGGTATACCTTGTACATGTACTTGTATACCTTGTACATGTACTGGTATACCTTGTACATGTACTAGTATACCTTGTACATGTACTTGTATACCTTGTACATGTACTGGTATACCTTGTACATGTACTTGTATACCTTGTACATGTACTGGTATACCTTGTACATGTACTTGTATACCTTGTACATGTACTTGTATACCTTGTACATGTACTTGTATACCTTGTACATGTACTGGTATACCTTGTACATGTACTTGTAAACCTTGTACATGTACTTGTATACCTTGTACATGTACTTGTATACCTTGTACATGTACTGGTATACCTTGTACATGTACTGGTATACTTTGTACATGTACTTGTATAACTTGTACATGTACTGGTATACCTTGTACATGTACTGGTATACCTTATACATGTACTGGTATACCTTATACATGTACTGGTATACCTTGTACATGTTTACCTGGAGAGAGTTCCTGGAGAGAGTTCCGGGGGTCAACGCCCCCGCGACCCGGCCCGCGACCAGGCCTCCCGGCGGACCAGAGCCTGATCAACCAGGCTGTTGCTGCTGGCTGCACGCAAACCAACGTACGAGCCACAGCCCGGCTGATCAGGAACTGACTTTAGGTGCTTGTCCAGTGCCAGCTTGAAGACTGCCAGGGGTCTGTTGGTAATCCCCCTTATATGTGCTGGGAGGCAGTTGAACAGTCTCGGGCCCCTGACACTTATTGTATGGTCTCTTAACGTGCTAGTGACACCCCTGCTTTTCATTGGGGGGATGGTGCATCGTCTGCCAAGTCTTTTGCTTTCGTAGTGAGTGATTTTCGTGTGCAAGTTCGGTACTAGTCCCTCTAGGATTTTCCAGGTGTATATAATCATGTATCTCTCCCGCCTGCGTTCCAGGGAATACAGGTTTAGGAACCTCAAGCGCTCCCAGTAATTGAGGTGTTTTATCTCCGTTATGCGCGCCGTGAAAGTTCTCTGTACATTTTCTAGGTCGGCAATTTCACCTGCCTTGAAAGGTGCTGTTAGTGTGCAGCAATATTCCAGCCTAGATAGAACAAGTGACCTGAAGAGTGTCATCATGGGCTTGGCCTTAGTTTTGAAGGTTCTCATTATCCATCCTGTCATTTTTCTAGCAGATGCGATTGATACAATGTTATGGTCCTTGAAGGTGAGATCCTCCGACATGATCACTCCCAGGTCTTTGACGTTGGTGTTTCGCTCTATTTTGTGGCCAGAATTTGTTTTGTACTCTGATGAAGATTTAATTTCCTCATGTTTACCATATCTGAGTAATTGAAATTTCTCATCGTTGAACTTCATATTGTTTTCTGCAGCCCACTGAAAGATTTGGTTGATGTCCGCCTGGAGCCTTGCAGTGTCTGCAATGGAAGACACTGTCATGCAGATTCGGGTGTCATCTGCAAAGGAAGACACGGTGCTGTGGCTGACATCCTTGTCTATGTCGGATATGAGGATGAGGAACAAGATGGGAGCGAGTACTGTGCCTTGTGGAACAGAGCTTTTCACCGTAGCTGCCTCGGACTTTACTCTGTTGACGACTACTCTCTGTGTTCTGTTAGTGAGGAAATTATAGATCCATCGACCGACTTTTCCTGTTATTCCTTTAGCACGCATTTTGTGCGCTATTACGCCATGGTCACACTTGTCGAAGGCTTTTGCAAAGTCTGTATATATTACATCTGCATTCTTTTTGTCTTCTAGTACATTTAGGACCTTGTCGTAGTGATCCAATAGTTGAGACAGACAGGAGCGACCTGTTCTAAACCCATGTTGCCCTGGGTTGTGTAACTGATGGGTATCTAGATGGGTGGTGATCTTGCTTCTTAGGACCCTTTCAAAGATTTTTATGATATGGAATGTTAGTGCTATTGGTCTGTAGTTCTTTGCTGTTGCTTTGCTGCCCCCTTTGTTGAGTGGGGCTATGTCTGTTGTTTTTAGTAACTGTGGGACGACCCCCGTGTCCATGCTCTCTCTCCATAGGATGGAAAAGGCTCGTGATAGGGGCTTCTTGCAGTTCTTGATGAACACAGAGTTCCACGAGTCTGGCCCTGGGGCAGAGTGCATGGGCATGTCATTTATCGCCTGTTCGAAGTCATTTGGCGTCAGGATAACATCGGATAGACTTGTGTTAATCAAATTTTGTGGCTCTCTCATAAAAAATTCATTTTGATCTTCGACTCTCAGTCTGGTTAGCGGCTTGCTAAAAACCGAGTCATATTGGGACTTGAGTAGCTCACTCATTTCCTTGCTGTCATCTGTGTAGGACCCATCTTGTTTAAGTAGGGGCCCAATACTGGACGTTGTTCTCGATTTTGATTTGGCATAGGAGAAGAAATACTTTGGGTTTCTTTCGATTTCATTTATGGCTTTTAGTTCTTCCCGCGATTCCTGACTCCTATAAGATTCCTTTAGCTTGAGTTCGATGCTTGCTATTTCTCTGACCAGTGTCTCCCTACGCATTTCAGATATATTGACCTCTTTTAGCCGCTCTGTTATTCTTTTCCGTCGCCTGTAAAGGGAGCGCCTGTCTCTTTCTATTTTACATCTACTCCTCCTTTTTCTTAGAGGAATAAGCCTTGTGCATACATCGAGTGCCACCGAGTTAATCTGTTCTAGGCATAAGTTGGGGTCTGTGTTGCTTAGTATATCTTCCCAGCTTATATCGGTTAGGACTTGGTTTACTTGGTCCCACTTTATGTTTTTGTTATTGAAGTTGAATTTGGTGAATGCTCCCTCGTGACTAGTCTCATTATGTCGGTCTGGAGCTCCACGCATATATGTCTGAACCTCAATTATGTTGTGATCTGAGTATATTGTTTTTGATATGGTGACATTTCTTATCAGATCATCATTGTTAGTGAAGATGAGGTCTAGTGTATTCTCCAGTCTAGTAGGCTCTATTATTTGCTGGTTTAAATTGAATTTTGTGCAGAGATTTAAAAGCTCGTGTGAGTGTGAGTTTTCATCAGAGCTGCCTCCTGGTGTTATTTCTGCAACAATATTATTTGCTATATTCCTCCATTTTAGGTGCCTTAAGTTGAAATCCCCCAGGAGCAAGATGTTGGGTGCAGGAGCTGGAAGATTTTCCAGACAGTGGTCAATTTTTAACAGCTGTTCCTGGAATTGCTGGGATGTTGCATCCGGAGGCTTGTAGACTACCACAATGACTAGGTTTTGGTTCTCGACCTTTACTGCTAAAACTTCCACTACATCATTTGAGGCATTTAGCAGTTCTGTGCAAACAAGTGACTCTGCAATGTACAGGCCAACCCCCCCCCCCCATTTTTGCCTGTTCACTCTGTCGCATCTGTATAGGTTGTAACCTGGGATCCATATTTCGTTGTCCAAGTGATCCTTTATGTGGGTCTCAGTGAAAGCCGCGAACATTGCCTTTGCCTCTGCAAGCAGTCCACGGATGAAAGGTATTTTGTTGTTTGTTGCTGGCTTTAGACCCTGTATACTTGCAAAGAAGAATGTCATCGGACTGGTGGTATTGTTGGTACTGGGGGGGGGGGATTTTTTTTCCGGCATTAGTATCTGTATCTGTTGGTTTGGAGTGGAGGCCATCGACTGTGGTTCCACTCCATGTACTTGTATACCTTGTACATGTACTTGTATACCTTGTACATGTACTTGTATACCTTGTACATGTACTTGTATACCTTGTACATGTACTTGTATACCTTGTACACGTACTTGTATACCTTGTACATGTACTTGTATACCTTGTACATGTACTTGTATACCTTGTACATGTACTTGTATACCTTGTACATGTACTGGTATACCTTGTACAAGAATTGGTATACCTTATACATGTACTGGTATACCTTGTACATGTACTTGTATACCTTGTACATGTACTTGTATACCTTGTACATGTACTTGTATACCTTGTACATGTACTTGTATACCTTGTACATGTACTGGTATACCTTGTACATGTACTGGTATACCTTGTACATGTACTTGTATACCTTGTACATGTACTTGTATACCTTGTACATGTACTGGTATACCTTGTACATGTACTTGTATACCTTGTACATGTACTTGTATACCTTGTACATGTACTTGTATACCTTGTACATGTACTGGTATACCTTGTACATGTACTTGTATAACTTGTACATGTACTTGTATACCTTGTACATGTACTTGTATACCTTGTACATGTACTTGTATACCTTGTACATGTACTTGTATACCTTGTACATGTACTGGTATACCTTGTACATGTACTTGTATACCTTGTACATGTACTTGTATACCTTGTACATGTACTTGTATACCTTGTACATGTACTTGTATACCTTGTACATGTACTTGTATACCTTGTACATGTACTTGTATACCTTGTACATGTACTGGTATACCTTGTACATGTACTGGTATACCTTGTACATGTACTGGTATACCTTGTACATGTACTTGTATACCTTGTACATGTACTGGTATACCTTGTACATGTACTTGTATACCTTGTACATGTACTTGTATACCTTGTACATGTACTGGTATACCTTGTACATGTACTTGTATACCTTGTACATGTACTTGTATACCTTGTACATGTACTGGTATACCTTGTACATGTACTGGTATACCTTGTACATGTACTTGTATACCTTGTAAATGTACTTGTATACCTTGTACATGTACTTGTATACCTTGTACATGTACTTGTATACCTTGTACATGTACTTGTATACCTTGTACATGTACTTGTATACCTTGTACATGTACTTGTATACCTTGTACATGTACTGGTATACCTTGTACATGTACTGGTATACCTTGTACATGTACTTGTATACCTTGTACATGTACTGGTATACCTTGTACATGTACTTGTATACCTTGTACATGTACTTGTATACCTTGTACATGTACTGGTATACCTTGTACATGTACTTGTATACCTTGTACATGTACTTGTATACCTTGTACATGTATTGATTATTATTATTATTATTATTATTATTATTATTATTATTATTATTATTATTATTGTTGTTCGTACTATATATTTAATTATTTGGGTATAGCAAAAGCCTGGGGGTCGACAGGTTGAAGAGTTTGGGGAGCCAGTAATCAACCTGGTTGATGAGGCCCTGATCCACCGGGAGGCCTGATGAAGTACTGGGCCGCGGGGGGCGTTGACCCCCGAAATAGCCTCCAGGTATGACTTAAGAAATCGTAATGACACGATTGCAAATAAACCATACCCCCGGCCGGGATTGAACCCGCGGTCATAGAGTCTCAAAACTCCAGCCCGTCGCGCTAGCCACTAGACCAGCTAGCCACAATAAGATTCATCCAACTAGGTATATTTCTACACCATAGGAAAGTTAGCACAGGCACCTCTGTGCCTGTGCTAACTTTCCTATGGTGTAGAAATATACCTAGTTGGATGAATCTTATTGTGGCTAGCTGGTCTAGTGGCTAGCGCGACGGGCTGGAGTTTTGAGACTCTATGACCGCGGGTTCAATCCCGGCCGGGGGTATGGTTTAGCCTCCAGGTATACTCCATATATCTGCTGCATTGTGGGAAGCAAAGATAGCTGTTTCTATGTCATGACGTCAAGTATCCCAGGATATTTTCAATAGCTATGGCAGCGGCATCTATATTGTTGGAGCAGAGCTGGAGTTACTATCACTTGTGTGTGAGGGTGGAGAGGTAACTGACGGGTGGTAGTCTGACCAGGGTAGTGTAGTGCCAGGCTATTTGTGTAGCCTTACCCCACACCACTACCCATCCTGCCTCACCCACACTACCACCCATCCTGCCTCACCCACACTACTACCCATCCTGCCTCACCCACACTACCACCCATCCTGCCTCATCCACACTACCACCCATCCTGCCTCACCCACACTACCACCCATCCTGCCTCACCCACACTACCACCCATCCTGCCTCACCCACACTACCACCCATCCTGCCTCACCCACACTACCACCCATCCTGCCTCACCCACACTACCACCCATCCTGCCTCACCCACACTACCACCCATCCTGCCTCACCCACACTACCACCCATCCTGCCTCACCCACACTACCACCCATCCTGCCTCACCCACACTACCACCCATCCTGCCTCACCCACACTACCACCCATCCTGCCTCACCCACACCACCACCCATCCTGCCTCACCCACACCACCACCCATCCTGCCTCACCCACACTACCACCCATCCTGCCTCACCCACACTACAACCCAACCTGCCAAAACCACACTACCACCCATCCTGCCTCACCCACACTACCACCCATCCTGCCTCAGCCACACTACCACCCATCCTGCCTCACCCACACTACCACCCATCCTGCCTCACCCACACTACCACCCATCCTGCCTCACCCACACTACCACCCATCCTGCCTCACCCACACTACCACCCATCCTGCCTCACCCACACAACCACCCATCCTGCCTCACCCACACTACCACCCATCCTGCCTCACCCACACTACCACCCATCCTGCCTCACCCACACTACCACCCATCCTGCCTCACCCACACTACCACCCATCCTGCCTCACCCACACTACCACCCATCCTGCCTCACCCACACTACCACCCATCCTGCCTCACCCACACTACCACCCATCCTGCCTCAGCCACACTACCACCCATCCTGCCTCAGCCACACTACCACCCATCCTGCCTCACCCACACTACCACCCATCCTGCCTCACCCACACTACCACCCATCCTGCCTCACCCACACTACCACCCATCCTGCCTCACCCACACTACCACCCATCCTGCCTCACCCACACAACCACCCATCCTGCCTCACCCACACTACCACCCATCCTGCCTCACCCACACCACCACCCATCCTGCCTCACCCACACTACCACCCATCCTGCCTCACCCACACCACCACCCATCCTGCCTCACCCACACCACCACTCATCCTGCCTCACCCACAGTGTCTCACTATATCCCAGTGTCTCACTATACGTCAGTGTCTCACTATATGTCAGTGTCTCACTATACGTCAGTCTCACTATACCTCAGTGTCTCACTATACCTCAGTGTCTCACTATACCTCAGTGTCTCTATACCTCAGTGTCTCACTATACCTCAGTGTCTCACTATACCTCAGTGTCTCTATACCTCAGTGTCTCACTATACCTCAGTGTCTCACTATACCTCAGTGTCTCTATACCTCAGTGTCTCACTATACCTCAGTGTCTCACTATACCTCAGTGTCTCTATACCTCAGTGTCTCACTATACCTCAGTGTCTCACTATACCTCAGTGTCTCACTATACCTCAGTGTCTCACTATACCTCAGTGTCTCACTATACCTCAGTGTCTCTATACCTCAGTGTCTCACTATACCTCAGTGTCTCACTATACCTCAGTGTCTCACTATACCTCAGTGTCTCTATACCTCAGCGTCTCACTATACATCAGTGTCTCACTATACATCAGTGTCTCACTATGCTTCAGTGTCTCACTATACCTCAGTGTCTCACTATACCTCAGTGTCTCACTATACCTCAGTGTCTCACTATACCTCAGTGTCTCACTATACCTCAGTGTCTCACTATACCTCAGTGTCTCACTATACCTCAGTGTCTCACTATACCTCAGTGTCTCACTATACCTCAGTGTCTCACTATACCTCAGTGTCTCACTATACCTCAGTGTCTCACTATACCTCAGTGTCTCACTATACCTCAGTGTCTCACTATACCTCAGTGTCTCACTATACCTCAGTGTCTCACTATACCTCAGTGTCTCACTATACCTCAGTGTCTCACTATACCTCAGTGTCTCACTATACCTCAGCGTCCCACTATACCTCAGTGTCTCACTATACCTCAGTGTCTCACTATACCTCAGTGTCTCACTATACCTCAGTGTCTCACTATACCTCAGTGTCTCACTATACCTCAGTGTCTCACTATACCTCAGTGTCTCACTATACCTCAGTGTCTCACTATACCTCAGTGTCTCACTATACCTCAGTGTCTCACTATACCTCAGTGTCTCACTATACCTCAGTGTCTCACTATACCTCAGTGTCTCACTATACCTCAGCGTCCCACTATACCTCAGTGTCTCACTATACCTCAGTGTCTCACTATACCTCAGTGTCTCACTATACCTCAGTGTCTCACTATACCTCAGTGTCTCACTATACCTCAGTGTCTCACTATACCTCAGTGTCTCACTATACCTCAGTGTCTCACTATACCTCAGTGTCTCACTATACCTCAGTGTCTCACTATACCTCAGTGTCTCACTATACCTCAGTGTCTCACTATACCTCAGTGTCTCACTATACCTCAGTGTCTCACTATACCTCAGTGTCTCACTATACCTCAGTGTCTCACTATACCTCAGTGTCTCACTATACCTCAGTGTCTCACTATACCTCAGTGTCTCACTATACCTCAGTGTCTCACTATACCTCAGTGACTCACGATACCTCAGTCTCACTATACCTCAGTGTCTCACTATACCTCAGTGTCTCACTATACCTCAGTGTCTCACTATACCTCCGTGTCTCACTATACCTCAGTGTCTCACTATACCTCAGTGTCTCACTATACCTCAGTGTCTCACTATACCTCAGTGTCTCACTATACCTCAGTGTCTCACTATACCTCAGTGTCTCACTATACCTCATCACTATACCTCAGTGTCTCACTATACCTCAGTGTCTCACTATACCTCAGTGTCTCACTATACCTCAGTGTCTCACTATACCTCAGTGTCTCACTATACCTCAGTGTCTCACTATACCTCAGTGTCTCACTATACCTCAGTGTCTCACTATACCTCAGTGTCTCACTATACCTCAGTGTCTCACTATACCTCAGTGTCTCACTATACCTCAGTGTCTCACTATACCTCAGTGTCTCACTATACCTCAGTGTCTCACTATACCTCAGTGTCTCACTATACCTCAGTGTCTCACTATACCTCAGTGTCTCACTATACCTCAGTGTCTCACTATACCTCAGTGTCTCACTATACCTCAGTGTCTCACTATACCTCAGTGTCTCACTATACCTCAGTGTCTCACTATACCTCAGTGTCTCACTATACCTCAGTGTCTCACTATACCTCAGTGTCTCACTATACCTCAGTGTCTCACTATACCTCAGTGTCTCACTATACCTCAGTGTCTCACTATACCTCAGTGTCTCACTATACCTCAGTGTCTCACTATACCTCAGCGTCTCACTATACCTCAGTGTCTCACTATACCTCAGTGTCTCACTATACCTCAGTGTCTCACTATACCTCAGTGTCCCACTATACCTCAGTGTCCCACTATACCTCAGTGTCTCACTATACCTCAGTGTCCCACTATACCTCAGTGTCCCACTATACCTCAGTGTCTCACTATACCTCAGTGTCTCACTATACCTCAGCGTCCCACTATACCTCAGTGTCTCACTATACCTCAGTGTCTCACTATACCTCAGTGTCCCACTATACCTCAGTGTCTCACTATACCTCACCACACCACCATCATTACAAATTAGGTATAACAACGATGCGGTGACTAGTGTCCACAGTGTTTGACACAAGGTCACTATGTTCCCACACATCCTCCCAGCTGTGTGTATGTACTCACCTAATTGTGGCTACAGGGGGCGGATGGGTACGTGGGTAGGTATGTAAATAGGTAGGCAGGTAGGTAGGTTGGTCGGTGAGTGGGTAGGTAGGTAGGTAGGTAGGTAGGTGTTACGCTCACCTATTTGTACTCTATTTGTGGTTGCAGGAGTCGAGTCATAGCTACTGGCCCCGCCTTTTCTCTGGTCGATACTAGGTCACTCTCCCCCCGCTCCATGAGCTTTATCATACCTCTTCTTAAAGCTATGTATGGATCCTGCCTCCAATACATTACTCCAGATTGTTTCACTTCCTGACAACTCTATGACTGAAGAAATACTTCCTAACATCCCTGTGACTCATCTGAGTTTTTAGCTTCCAGTTGTAACCCTTTGTTGCTGTGTCCCAACTCTGGAACATCCTGTCTCTATCCCTCCTGTCCTCCAGCGTCTCAACCTCTCCTCGTAGGACATACCCCTTAGCTCCGGGACTCGTCTCCTTGCAAACCTCTGTAATTTCTGCAATTTCTTGACGTGCTTGACCAGGTGTGGGTTCCAAACTGGTGCTGCATACTCCAGTATGGGCCTGACCTACACGGTGTACAGAGTCTTGAACGATTCCTTACTGAGGTATCGGAACGCTGTTCTCAGGTTTGCCAGGCGCCCATATGCTGCAGCAGTTATCTGGTTGTGTGCTTCCGGAGATGTGCTCGGTGTTATACTCACCCCAAGATCCTTCTCCTTGAGTGAGGTTTGTAGTCTTTATCCTCCCCCCCCTAGCCTGTATGAGGGCGTACTCACCGAATTGTTTGCAAGGGTTGAGACTTAGCTCCTGACCCCGCCTCCTAGATCACTTGGGATCACTGACTTCTGGCTTCCTGGGCCTTATTATATCTACTCTTGAAGCTGTGTATTAAGTTTGCCTCCACCACTGCCCCATCTAAGCCATTCCACTTGTCAACCAGCCTGAGGCTAAATAAATACTTCCTAACACCCCGATGGCTCATCTGTCATCAGCTTCCACCTGTGTTCTCTTGATACTTGTCCTCTAGATCCTGGTCCCCTTGATCCTGGTCCCTTGATCCTGGTCCCTTGATGCTGGTCCCCTTGATGCTGGTCCCTTGATCCTGGTCCCCTTGATCCTGGTCCCTTGATCCTGGTCCCTTGATTATGGTCCCCTTGATGCTGGTCCCCTTGATGCTGGTCCCCTTGATGCTGGTCCCCTTGATGCTGGTCCCTTGATCCTGGTCCCTTGATCCTGGTCCCTTGATCCTGGTCCCTTGATCCTGGTCCCCTTGATGCTGGTCCCTTGATGCTGGTCCCTTGATGCTGGTCCCTTGATGCTGGTCCCTTGATCCTGGTCCCTTGATACTGGTCCCCTTGATTTTTAAGAAGGCACTGTACACACACCTTACATCAGTACCTGACCAGCCGGGCTGTGGTTCGTACACTGGACTGCATACGGAAAGCATTACCAGCCTGGTTGATCAATCCCTGAGATGAGAGGTCAGGTCGAGGACTGGGCCGCGGGGGCGTTGACCCCCGGAACAATCCCCAGGTAAACTCCAGGTAGACACAGCATTCCTCTCAGTCCTGGCACTAACTTGGTTGCAAATCTCTGGACGTTTTCCAATTTCCTCACGTGCCTAACCACACAAGTATATCATAATCTACGCCTGTTAAATTCTAGGAGGACTGAGCCCAAATCTGCCCACACACAAATCTGCCCACATACAAATCTGCCCACATACAAATCTGCCCACATACAAATCTGCCCACATACAAATCTGTCCACACACAAATCTGTCCACACACAAATCTGGCCACATACAAATCTGCCCACATACAAATCTGCCCACATACAAATCTGGCCACACACAAATCTGGCCACACACAAATCTGCCCACATACAAATCTGCCCACATACAAATCTGTCCACACAAATCTGTCCACACACAAATGTATCCACACACAAATCTGTCCACACACAAATGTATCCACACACAAATCTGCCCCACACACAAATCTGCCCCACACACAAATCTGCCCCACACACAAATTTGCCCAACACACAAATTTGCCCAACACACAAATCTGCCCCACACACAAATCTGCCCCACACACAAATCTGCCCAACACACAAATCTGCCCAACACACAAATCTGCCCCACACACAAATCTGCCCAACACACAAATCAGTCTTCGTGACAGTAAGAAGCTGGGCACATAAACGTGAATAATAAAGGAACACTGATAAATTAGACACAGGTACAACACTTGGGTATCTTTACTGAGGGAACGTTTCGCCCCCACAGTGACTTCGTCAGTCCTGTACAAGGAAGAATGATGAATATCAGGAGCTTGAGGTTATCAGTCCCTCAACCTGGAGTCGATGTTATCAGTCCATCAATCTTATTGGTAAAGGACTGATGAAGTCACAGTGTGGCGAAACGTTCCCACAATAAACATACCCAACGTTTCGCTCTCTGTGTCCATGTACTGTTTGTAACGGCTTGATAAAGCTGTTCCCACAATAAACATACCCAACGTTTCGCTCTCTGTGTCCATGTATTGTTTGTAACGGCTTGACAAAGCTCCTGGAGAGCGAAACGTTCCCACAATAAACATACCCAACGTTTCGCTCTCTGTGTCCATGTATTGTTTGAAACAGCTTGACAAAGCTCCTGGAGAGCGAAACGTTCCCACAATAAACATACCCAACGTTTCGCTCTCTGTGTCCATGTATTGTTTGTAACGGCTTGACAAAGCTCCTGGAGAGCGAAACGTTCCCACAACAAACATACCCAACGTTTCGCTCTCTGTGTCCATGTATTGTTTGTAACAGCTTGACAGCTCCTGGAGAGCGAAACGTTCCAACAACAAACATACCCAACGTTTCGCTCTCTGTGTCCATGTATTGTTTGTAATGGCTTGACAAAGCTCCTGGAGAGCGAAACGTTCCCACAATAAACATACCCAACGTTTCGCTCTGTGTCCATGTATTGTTTGTAACAGCTTGACAAAGCTCCTGGAGAGCGAAACGTTGCCACAATCAAATGTCACATTAGTTGCACTTGTGTCCTTTTACTTAAATATATGTTTTATATATATCAACTTGTCGGTTCTCTGAACCATTTAAAGTAGCACTGCATCATGCCCACTGGCCCAAGCCAGTAGGCATGATGCAGTGCAGTGCTATGATCCACTCATGTATTTATCTAACCTGAGGGACTGACCACCTCAAAACTTTAAGGGTGATGGACTGATTACATCGTCTTCAAGTATCTTCTGCTTCTATTAACTTTTCTGTACTCGACTGAAGAAGCCTACTGTGTAGGCGAAACGTTTCATAATAAAGATACCTAACTGTTGCATATGTGTCTTACCTAACAACCTGTCGGTATTTTATACCATTTTAATGTTCATTTATCTAACCTATTTTTAAAGCTACACAAGGTTTTAGCTTCTATGACGGTACTCGGGAGTTCGTTCCACTTATCCACAACTCTATTACCAAAGCAGTGCTTCTCTATATCCTTTCTAAATCTAAATCTAAACGCCTGGAAAATTCAAAGACTGGTCCCAAATCTGCACACACAAATTCTCCATGATAGCTACTGCAAAATACCCCCAGTGAAGAACTCAGTGTGTAGGCACCAAGACTCTTCAGCACCCTCCCTTTATACATAAGGGGTATTACCAGGAGATACTTGACTGTCTTCAAGAAGGAACTGTATGAGTTTCTCAAGTCAGTTCCTGATCAGCCGGGCTGTGGTGCATACATTGGGCTTCGCTCGGCTAGCACCAACAGCTTGGTTGATCCGGTCACCTAAAGGGAAGCCTGCCTGGAACCGGGCCGTGGGAGGTCCGTGGTCCGGGTGGAAACATCAAGACGTGTTTCCTGAAGATACCTGCTGTCAATGTTCGCCTAGCAGTAAGTAGGTACCTGGGTGTTAGTGGACTGGTGTGGGTGGCATCCTGGGTGTTAGTGGACTGGTGTGGGTAGCATCCTGGGTGTTAGTGGACTGGTGTGGGTGGCATCCTGGGGACAAGTAAGTCGCCAGAAATGCTCTACATAACCAGGAACTTTCTATATAGTATGTCATAGGTGTGAACTATGGTCTGTATAAGTTGTATCTTGTACCGGTAGAAATATACGTTATTATTATTATTATTATTATTATTATTATTATTAAAAAGATAAGTGAAAAGACCTACTGCCTATGCTAGGTAGGTCCAACTCACACTCATGTGAACATAAAACACATATGATCCTCACAGACACATAATAATGTGATCCAGGAATGTGTAGGTAAATGGTAGTGGCAGTGTTGGTATGTGTCAGTGGCTGGTTACTGGGGGGTGTGGGGGGGGGTGAAGGTCATGATGGAGGTGTTGGAGGTGTAATGGTTGAGGTGGAGGTGATGAGGGTGGGCTGTGAAGGTCAGGGTGGGTGCTGACAGGGTGGTGTTCCCACCCATACATATACCGGTCTGCCGTGATGGTTCACTGTCCCACCCACCCCTACTGGTCCACTCTGATGGTTCACTGTCCCACCCACCCCTACTGGTCCACTCTGATGGTTCACTGTCCCACCCACACCTACTGGTCCACTCTGATGGTTCACTGTCCCACCCACCCCTACTGGTCCACTCTGATGGTTCACTGTCCCACTCACACCTACTGGTCCACTCTGATGGTTCACTGTCCCACCCACGCCTATGAGGTCAGGCCTATGGTCACTATCTTCAACACTATGTACCTAAATATCCACTTATTAAGCAATAGATAGTGTAATATACAAATAGACAGTATAATATAGACAGTGTAATATACAGATAGACAGTATAGAGATAGACAGTATAATAAGCTATGTGACATGTCAAGATATCTTATTAATATAAATAAGACACCAGATATATTAAGCAAATCTCCTAAATTTACAGATAAGTGAACTGTAGATATAAATCCAGATGTCCTCCTGTTAACCCGTTTGAGGCCTAGTTCCTAGGCCTATTGTGTATCCATGTTGACTTGTGCCACCATCCACAGGATGGATATTGTGTATCCATGTTGACTTGTGCCACCATCCACAGGATGGATATGAGAGCCACAATACACTAGCCACTTCGGTGGATATATATAAATACTAAATCTGTTTGGGTAGAGTTCGTGGAGGGTCAAGAAAAACTAATTCTAGGTGTAATATACCGACCTCCAGGCTTGGATCACGATAGAGGGAGACTTCTTTGGGACGAAATTGTTAGGGCTTCTGGACACAATAACGTAGTCATAGTAGGGGACTTTAACTTTGGTCAAATTGACTGGAATTCTTTGACAGGTAATCTAGAGTCCAGTGACTTTATGGAAACAGTTCAGGACTGTTTTCTGAAACAGAGCGTAACTGAGCCTACCAGGGGTAATAATTTGCTAGACCTAGTCTTGTCAAATAAGGAAACACTCGTGAATAATCTGGAGATCACTGAAGAGCTTGGCGCAAGTGATCACAAATCCATCACCTTTAGCATTAATTGGGAATGCAAGAATAATGATAATACAGTAAAAATCCCTGATTTTCGTTCTGCCGATTATAATGGACTTAGGGAACATCTGTCTAATCTTGATTGGGGTTATCTAGCTAATGATTTTATTGACGATAATCATACTTATGAATATGAAGGGATCTGCTTTTACGATTGTCTTAATAATGTACACCGTGTTGATAAATTAGACACATGTGCAACTCTTGGGTATCTTTATTGAGGAAACGTTTCGCCACACAGTGGCTTCATCAGTCCATACGTAGGAGAAACTTGAAGAACAGGAGGAGAATGAGGTAATCAGTCCCTCAACCTTGAGTCGATGTGCTCAGTCCATCAATCTTGAATAGAATACGGCATATGAGCGGAGAAGGAGCTTATAAACCGTATGGCAGGAGAGGTGCAGCAGTCATAGGTCGTGTCACATTTGTTCAATGTGGAAGTAGGTCGTGCCCAAGAATTAGGCAAGCGAGGAATTCCTAAGTATTAAGATCCCAAGAAGTTGCAGTCACTCACTCTTAATACTTAGGAATTCCTCGCTTGCCTAATTCTTGGGCACGACCTACTTCCACATTGAGCAAATGTGACACGACCTATGACTGCTGCACCTCTCCTGCCATACGGTTTATAAGCTGCTTCTCCGCTCATATGCCGTATTCTATTCAAGATTGATGGACTGAGCACATCGACTCAAGGTTGAGGGACTGATTACCTCATTCTCCTCCTGTTCTTCAAGTTTCTCCTACGTATGGACTGATGAAGCCACTGTGTGGCGAAACGTTTCCTCAATAAAGATACCCAAGAGTTGCACATGTGGTGACGTGTACTTAGCTCCAGTGGTGACGTGTACTTAGCTCCAGTGGTGACGTGTACTTAGCTCCAGTGGTGACGTGTACTTAGCTCTGTGAAGACCTGTTTGTGTGCTCTCTGTGAATCTGAACCAGGATGCCCTCTCTTGAGCAGCTTTACCAGCAGCTGAGAGAAGAACTCAGAGTTGCTAAACTGGAGATACGGCGATTAACGGAGGAGAACAAGAGGATTCGTAGTAATCCTCCTGTTGTGAGTCCCCAGGTTAAGAGGGGAGCTTGGTCAGTGGTCGGGCAACATGGAACCAAGCTGAAGATTAAGAAAACGGTTGGAGAGGCAGAAACAACGAGAAACCAGAAGACTGCCGTGGAAACTTCCAACTCATTCTCGGTGCTACCTGACGAATGTGAGTGTTCTACTGGGAATGCCACAACGAGCACCAAGGAAGCATTGGCAGACGTGAGTGAGACATCCCTAGAAACCCCAACGAAGACCATCGAGAACGTCATGACGAATTCTACAAGTGGTGTAATGCTACCTGGCGAATTTGAGTCGACTACTCGGAGCATCACTACGGACGACGCCAAGGAAGGTAAAAACATTGTTGTTGTTGGGGATAGTCAGATTAGGTACATGGATAGGGCATTCTGTTTGAAGGATAGGAGTAGGAGGCAGAGAGTGTGTTTTCCTGGGGCTGGGATGAAGGATATTGTTAGCCGTCTGGATGACATCATGAGAGGTAATGGGAGCAATCCTATTATCTGTCTCAGTGCTGGAGGCAACGATGTTGGCAGACGTAGGAGTGAGGACCTGATTAGCAGGTATAGGTCAGCAATAGAGATAATTAGGAAGAAGGGTGGGAAACCTGTCATATGTGGCATTTTGCCAAGGAGAGGAGTTGGAAATGAATGGTTGTCCAGAGCAATTGGTGTCAATTGCTGGCTGGACAAATACTGTAAGGAAAATGCGGTAACATTCATTGACAACTGGGACCTCTTCTATGGCAGAAATGACATGTATGCCAGGGATGGGGTTCACTTGTCTAGGTGTGGGGTGGGAGCACTGGCCAATGCAGTGGAGGGAGCTGTTAGGTCTTTAAACTAGGAATAGTTAGTGGTATGGGTTTCTGCGGGAAAACTGTGAAGTCTCAGGGTAGTAATATGAGTACTAGGAGAACTAGTAATAGGCAAAATGAGGTGGATTTCGGAAGGCAAGTGGCACTAATTGACAAGGACAGTAATAGGTTTAGTGGAATAACAGAAAGGAGCAGGAATGATAAAGAGAAAGGAGGGTCCTTAAGTATATATTACACAAATAGTCGCAGTGCTAGGAATAAGATGGACGAGTTGAGACTAGTTGCTAGTGCAGGTAACATAGATGTATTTGCCATTACTGAGACGTGGTTTAATTCAAAAAGTCGGGACATGCCTGCAGAATGTCACATTCAGGGTTTCAAAATGTTCCAAGTAGATAGAAGTATCGGGAAGGGGGGTGGGGTGGCATTGTATGTCCGAGATCGCTTGAACTGTTGCATTAAAACGGGTATTAAGTCTGAAGTAACACATACAGAGTCTGTTTGGATAGAATTTTCAGAGGGGCATGAAAAATTAACTTTAGGTGTGATATACCGTCCCCCAAATTTAGATAGGGACCAGGGAAGACTACTATGGGAGGAAATTGTTAGGGCCACAAGGCACGATAATGTAGTAATTCTAGGAGACTTTAACTTTAGTCATATTGATTGGAATTTCTTGACTGGGAATATAGAATCATACGACTTCTTAGAAGTAGTTCAGGATTGTTTTCTGAAGCAGTTTGTGACAGAACCTACAAGGGGTAATAACCTGCTTGACTTAGTTCTGGCAAACAATGAATCCCTTGTTAATAATTTAGAAGTTTCAGAAGAACTGGGTGCTAGCGACCACAAATCAATTACATTTAGAATTGAATGGAAGTATGATAGTAGGGATAACTCAGTAACAGTCCCAGATTTTCGCTTAGCAGATTACGATGGGCTTAGAGAACACTTATCATCTGTTGACTGGGGTAACGAAGAGAGCTATCAATATGACAGTTTTCTGAACACAATACATGCTGCTCAAAGAACATTTATCCCTTATAAAGAAATTAGATCAAATAGAAATGACCCAAAATGGATGAATAATAGGCTGAAATATCTACTAGGGCATAAGAAAGGAATTTATAGGCGTATCAAAAGAGGCGAGGGTCATCTTATGAATCAGTATATTGACACTAAGAGGGATATTAAAAAGGGGATAAGAAAAGCTAAAAGGGACTATGAAATTAAAGTTGCTAGGGATTCTAAAACTAACCCAAAAAGTTTTTTCCAGGTATATAGAACAAAAGTCAGAGATAAGATAGGTCCCCTTAAAAATAACTATGGGCATCTTACTGACAAAGAGAATGAAATGTGCTCGATTTTAAATAATTATTTTCTCTCGGTTTTTACACAGGAAGACACTAGTAGTGTTCCGGTAATTAATTTTTATAGTGGGCCAGAAGAAGATAAATTATGTAACATCATAGTCACTAGTGAAATGGTTGTGAAGCAGATAGACCGACTGAAGCAAAATAAGTCACCGGGTCCTGATGAGGTTTTTTCAAGGGTTCTAAAGGAATGCAAAATGGAAGTCTGTGAACCATTAACTAATATTTTTAATTTATCTCTTCAAACAGGTGTAGTGTCTGATATGTGGAAGATGGCTAATGTAATTCCTATTTTTAAAACAGGGGACAAGTCGTTACCGTCAAATTACCGCCCAATAAGCCTGACCTCAATTGTAGGCAAATTACTAGAGTCAATTATAGCTCAAATTATAAGAAGCCATCTCGATAAGCATAGCTTGATTAATGATACTCAGCATGGATTCACAAGAGGCCGGTCTTGTCTAACTAATTTATTAACTTTTTTCAGTAAAGCTTTTGAGGCTGTTGACCACGATAAAGAATTTGATATTATTTACTTAGATTTTAGTAAGGCATTTGATAGAGTTCCGCACCAAAGACTGTTGAAGAAAGTAGCAGCTCATGGCATTGGGGGAAGAGTGCTCTCGTGGATCGAATCATGGCTCACAGACAGGAAGCAGAGAGTGTCCATAAATGGGGTTAAATCCGAGTGGGGATCAGTAACAAGTGGCGTTCCACAGGGATCAGTCTTGGGCCCGTTGTTGTTTATAATATATATCAATGATCTTGATGAAGGAATTACTAGTGATATGAGCAAATTCGCCGATGACACGAAGATAGGTAGGATAATTGATTCAAACGTAGATGTTATGGAACTTCAGGAGGATTTAGACAAACTCTACTCTTGGTCAGAAAAGTGGCAGATGCAGTTCAGTGTAGATAAATGCAAGGTTCTGAAGCTCGGGAGTGTCCATAACCCTAGCACTTATAAGTTAAATAATGTAGAACTTAGCCATACAGATTGCGAAAAGGACTTGGGGGTTATGGTAAGCAGCAACCTTAAACCAAGACAGCAATGCCTAAGCGTACGTAATAAGGCAAATAGATTACTGGGATTTATATCAAGAAGTGTAAGCAACAGAAGTCCAGAGGTCATACTGCAGCTTTATACATCATTAGTAAGGCCTCACCTAGATTATGTAGCTCAATTCTGGTCTCCATATTACAGAATGGACATAAATTCGTTAGAAAACATTCAGCGTAGGATGACTAAATTAATACTTAGCATTAGAAATCTTCCTTATGAAGAAAGATTGAAGACTCTTAAGTTACATTCACTTGTTAGACGAAGAATGAGGGGAGACCTGATCGAAGTGTATAAGTGGAAGATAGGTATTAATAAAGGGGATATTAACAAGGTCTTGAGGATATCTCTCCAAGAGAGAACCCGCAGTAATGGATTTAAATTAGATAAGTTTAGATTTAGAAAGGACATAGGAAAGTATTGGTTTGGAAATAGGGTAGTTGATGAGTGGAACAGTCTACCTAGTTGGGTTATTGAGGCTAGGACTTTGGGTAGTTTCAAATTTAGGTTGGATAAGTACACGAGTGGGAGGGGTTGGATTTGAGTGGGACTTGCACATCAGAGCTTATTTCTTGGGTAGCATTGAAAATTGGGTTGGTCGAATGTTTGTTAGTGGGATGAATTGTAAAGGACTTGCCTAGTATGGGCCAACAGGCCTGCTGCAGTGCTCCTCCTTTCTTATGTTCTTATGTTCTTATGACTAATTTATCAACATGTCGGTTCTCTGAACCATTCATCTACATAAGAACATAAGAATGGAGGAACACTGCAGAAGGCCTACTGGCCCATACGAGGCAGGTCCTTATCAAAACGACCTCTACCTAAAGCTACCCAAGAAATAACTCCCGTACCCCATGACACCAATCAAACCCAGCACCCCATCCCACCTCCAGTACTGTAACATACCCACCCATCCTCAAGAGTACAGACACTGTGCTTCCCACTTCCAGTACTGTAACATACCCACCCATCCTCCAGAGTACAGACACTGTGCTTCCCACCTCCAGTACTGTAACATACCCACCCATCCTCAAGAGTACACTGTGCTTCCCACCTCCAGTACTGTAACATACCCACCCATCCTCCAGAGTACAAACACTGCACTTCCCACCTCCAGTACTGCAACATACCCACCCATCCTCCAGAGTACAAACACTGTACTTCCCACCTCCAGTACTGTAACATACCCACCCATCCTCCAGAGTACAAACACTGTACTTCCCACCTCCAGTACTGTAACATACCCACCCATCCTCCAGAGTACAAACACTGTACTTCCCACCTCCAGTACTGTAACATACCCACCCATCCTCCAGAGTACAAACACTGTACTTCCCACCTCCAGTACTGTAACATACCCACCCATCCTCCAGAGTACAAACACTGTACTTCCCACCTCCAGTACTGTAACATACCCACCCATCCTCCAGAGTACAAACACTGTACTTCCCACCTCCAGTACTGTAACATACCCACCCATCCTCCAGAGTACAAACACTGCACTTCCCACCTCCAGTACTGCAACATACCCACCCATCCTCCAGAGTACAAACACTGTACTTCCCACCTCCAGTACTGTAACATACCCACCCATCCTCCAGAGTACAAACACTGTACTTCCCACCTCCAGTACTGTAACATACCCACCCATCCTCCAGAGTACAAACACTGTACTTCCCACCTCCAGTACTGTAACATACCCACCCATCCTCCAGAGTACAAACACTGTACTTCCCACCTCCAGTACTGTAACATACCCACCCATCCTCCAGAGTACACTGTGTGTACTGTAACATACCCACCCATCCTCCAGTACAAACACTGTACTTCCAACCTCCAGTACTGTAACATACCCACCCATCCTCCAGAGTACAAACACTGTACTTCCCACCTCCAGTACTGCAACATACCCACCCATCCTCCAGAGTACAGACACTGTACTTCCCACCTCCAGGACTCAAGTCCCGCTAAATCTACAAATCTCCTAACCTGCCAACACCAGCTGGCCCTACCAACACCAGCTAACCCTGCCAACACCAGCTGGCCCTGCCAACACTAACCCTGCCAACACCAGCTGGCACACATTAACAACAGTATATATATATATATATATATATATATATATATATATATATATATATATATATATATATATATATATATATATATATATATATATATGCAAAACAACCACTCTGAAAGAATAGAGAAATTCCAAGCGCTTTCGTGACTACTCCTTGATAATGTGAGTAGTCACGAAAGCGCTTGGAATTTCTCTATTCTTTCAGAGTGGTTGTTTTGCATATTCTGAAATCACCTGTTTACTGTGATCTTATTGCATATATATATATATATATATATATATATATATATATATATATATATATATATATATATATATATATATATATATATATATATATATATATATATACCCAAATGTAATTAACTCTGAGTGAAACTAAAATAGTTACCCCACATACCATACCCCCTTGGTGCCCCTGCAGGACACTTGTACCCCTACTGCTGCCCCCGTACCATTACCATCACTATCACCACCACCATCACCCCGACGTTATAAGGGACGGGATCCTGTCCCTTACAACGTATCTACTAGATATGAGTGAGAAGGGTTGGATTCCAGATGACCTGTCTTCCTCACTAGTGAACCTTGTCACCTACACTGTCTTGGAGATCTTCCACTTCACCTTCCATAGTATTTAAGACTCCAGTCTCATGCTTCACCTTCACATTGTTCCACACCATGGTGCTGGACTCTTCTCCAGGCTGAGGGGCTGACCATCTTCACAGTGTTCCAGACCATGGTGCTGGACTTTTCTCCAGGCTGAGGGACTGACCACCTTCACATTGTTCCACACCATGGTGCTGGACTCTTCTCCAGGCTGAGGGGCTGACCATCTTCACAGTGTTCCAGACCATGGTGCTGGACTCTTCTCCAGGCTGAGGGGCTGACCACCTTCACATTGTTCCAGACCATGGTGCTGCACTCTTCTCCAGGCTGAGGGACTGACCACCTTCACATTGTTCCAGACCATGGTGCTGGACTCTTCTCCAGGCTGAGGGGCTGACCATCTTCACATTGTTCCAGACCTGGGAGTAGTAATGTCGGAGGATCTCACTTTCAAGGATCACAACAGTGCCACGATCGCACGTGCAAAGAAAATGATAGGATGGATAATGAGAACGTTCCAAACGAGAGATGCCAAGCCAATGATGATCCTTTTCAAATCACTTGTTCTCTCTAGGCTGGAATACTGCTGTACATTAACATCTCCATTCAAAGCAGGTGAAATCGCAGATCTAGAGAGTGTACAGAGATCCTTTACTGCACGTATAAGTTCTGTCAAGCACCTTAACTACTGGGAACGCTTGGAAGCTCTTGACTTGTACTCGTTGGAACGCAGGAGTGAGAGATATATCATAATCTACACTTGGAAAATACTGGAAGGAATGGTCCCAAATCTGCACACAGAAATCACTCCCTACGAAAGTAAAAGACTGGGCAGGCGATGCAAAATGCCCCCAATTAAAAGTAGGGGCGCCATTGCTACACTACGGGAAAACACCATAAGTCTCCGGGGCCCAAGACTATTCAACAACCTCCCATCAAGCATTAGGGGAATTGCCAATAAACCCCTGGCTGCCTTCAAGAGAGAGCTGGACAGATACCTAAAGTCAGTGCAGGATCAGCCGGGCTGTGGCTCGTACGTTGGACTGCGTGCGGCCAGCAGTAACAGCCTAGTTAATCAGGCCCTGATCCATCGGGAGGCCTGGTCATGGACCGGGCCGCGGGGGCGTTGATCCCCGGAATAACCTCCAGGTATCCATGGTGCTGGACTCTTCTCCAGGCGGAGGGACTGACCACCTTCACATTGTTCCAGATCATGGTGCTGGACTCTCATCCAGGGCTGAGAGACTGACCACCTTCACATTGTTCCAGACCATGGTGCTGGACTCTTCTCCAGGCTGAGGGACTGACCACCTTCACACTGTTCCAGACCATGGTGCTGGACTCTTCTCCAGGCTGAGGGACTAACCACCTTCACACTGTTCCAGACCATGGTGCTGGACTCTTCTCCAGGCTGAGGGACTGACCGACTTCACATTGTTCCAGACCATGGTACTGGACTCTTCTCCAGGATGAAAGACTGACCACCTTCACAATGTTCCAGACCATGGTGCTGGACTCTTCTCCAGACTGAGAGACTGACCACCTACACATTGTTCCAGACCATGGTGCTGGACTCTTCTCCAGGCTGAGGGACTGACCACCTTCACAATGTTCCAGACCATGGTGCTGGACTTTTCTCCAGACTGAGAGACTGACTACCTACACACTGTTCCAGACCATGGTGCTGGACTCTTCTCCAGGCAGAGGGACTGACCACCTTCACATTGTTCCAGACCATGGTGTTGGACTCTTCTCCAGGCTGAGGGACTGACCACCTTCACGTTGTTCCAGACCATGGTGCTGGACTCTTCTCCAGGCTGAGGGACTGACCACCTTGTTCCAGACCATGGTGCTGGACTCTTCTCCAGGCTGAGGGACTGACCACCTTGTTCCAGACCATGGTGCTGGACTCTTCTCCAGGCTGAGGGACTGACCACCTTTGTTCCAGACCATGGTGCTGGACTCTTCTCCAGGCTGAGGGACTGACCACCACACTTGTTCCAGACCATGGTGCTGAACTCTTCTCCAGGCTGAGGGACTGACCACCTTGTTCCAGACCATGGTGCTGGACTCTTCTCCAGGCTGAGGGACTGACCACCTTTGTTCCAGACCATGGTGCTGGACTCTTCTCCAGGCTGAGGGACTGACCACCTTCACATTGTTCCAGACCATGGTGCTGGACTCTTCTCCAGGCTGAGGGACTGACCACCTTCACATTGTTCCAGACCATGGTGCTGGACTTTTCTCCAGGCTGAGGGACTGACCACCTTCACACTGTTCCAGACCATGGTGCTGGACTCTTCTCCAGGCTGAGGGACTGACCACCTTGTTCCACACCATGGTGCTGAACTCTTCTCCAGGCTGAGGACTGACCACCTTGTTCCAGACCATGGTGCTGGACTCTTCTCCAGGCTGAGGGACTGACCACCTTGTTCCAGACCATGGTGCTGGACTCTTCTCCAGGCTGAGCCTTCACAGTGTTCCAGACCATGGTGCTGGACTCTTCTCCAGGCTGAGGGACTGACCACCTTGTTCCAGACCATGGTGCTGGACTCTTCTCCAGGCTGAGGGACTGACCACCTTGTTCACCAGTGTTCCACCTTGTTCCAGACCATGGTGCTGGACTCTTCTCCAGGCTGAGGGACTGACCACCTTGTTCCAGACCATGGTGCTGGACTCTTCTCCAGGCTGAGGGACTGACCACCTTCACATTGTTCCAGACCATGGTGCTGGACTCTTCTCCAGGCTGAGGGACTGACCACCTTGTTCCAGACCATGGTGCTGAACTCTTCTCCAGGCTGAGGGACTGACCACCTTCAGGCTGAGGGACACCACCTTGTTCCAGACCATGGTGCTGGACTCTTCTCCAGGCTGAGGGACTGACCACCTTGTTCCAGACCATGGTGCTGAACTCTTCTCCAGGCTGAGGGACTGACCACCTTGTTCCAGACCATGGTGCTGGACTCTTCTCCAGGCTGAGGGACTGACCACCTTGTTCCAGACCATGGTGCTGGACTCTTCTCCAGGCTGAGGGACTGACCACCTTGTTCCAGACCATGGTGCTGAACTCTTCTCCAGGCTGAGGGACTGACCACCTTGTTCCAGACCATGGTGCTGGACTCTTCTCCAGGCTGAGGGACTGACCACCTTGTTCCAGACCATGGTGCTGGACTCTTCTGCAGGCTGAGGGACTGACCACCTTGTTCCAGACCATGGTGTTGAACTCTTCTCCAGGCTGAGGGACTGACCACCTTGTTCCAGACCATGGTGCTGGACTCTTCTCCAGGCTGAGGGACTGACCACTTTGTTCCAGACCTTGTGCTGAACTCTTCTCCAGGCTGAGGGACTGACCACCTTGTTCCAGACCATGGTGCTGAACTCTTCTCCAGGCTGAGGGACTGACCACCTTGTTCCAGACCATGGTGCTGGACTCTTCTCCAGGCTGAGGGACTGACCACCTTGTTCCAGACCATGGTGCTGGACTCTTCTCCAGGCTGAGGGACTGACCACCTTGTTCCAGACCATGGTGCTGGACTCTTCTCCAGGCTGAGGGACTGACCACCTTGTTCCAGACCATGGTGCTGGACTCTTCTCCAGGCTGAGGGACTGACCACCTTGTTCCAGACCATGGTGCTGGACTCTTCTCCAGGCTGAGGGACTGACCACCTTGTTCCAGACCATGGTGCTGAACTCTTCTCCAGGCTGAGGGACTGACCACCTTGTTCCAGACCATGGTGCTGGACTCTTCTCCAGGCTGAGGGACTGACCACCTTGTTCCAGACCATGGTGCTGAACTCTTCTCCAGGCTGAGGGACTGACCACCTTGTTCCAGACCATGGTGCTGGACTCTTCTCCAGGCTGAGGGACTGACCACCTTTGTTCCAGACCATGGTGCTGGACTCTTCTCCAGGCTGAGGGACTGACCACCTTTGTTCCAGACCATGGTGCTGGACTCTTCTCCAGGCTGAGGGACTGACCACCTTCACATTGTTCCAGACCATGGTGCTGGACTCTTCTCCAGGCTGAGGGACTGACCACCTTCACTTGTTCCAGACCATGGTGCTGGACTCTTCTCCAGGCTGAGGGACTGACCACCTTCACTTGTTCCAGACCATGGTGCTGGACTCTTCTCCAGGCTGAGGGACTGACCACCTTCACTTGTTCCAGACCATGGTGCTGGACTCTTCTCCAGGCTGAGGGACTGACCACCTTTGTTCCAGACCATGGTGCTGGACTCTTCTCCAGGCTGAGGGACTGACCACCTCCACAGTGTTCCAGACCATGGTGCTGGACTCTTCTCCAGGCTGAGGGACTGACCACCTTTGTTCCAGACCATGGTGCTGGACTCTTCTCCAGGCTGAGGAACTGACCACCTTGTTCCAGACCATGGTGCTGGACTCTTCTCCAGGCTGAGGGACTGACCACCTTTGTTCCAGACCATGGTGCTGGACTCTTCTCCAGGCTGAGGGACTGACCACCTTCACTTGTTCCAGACCATGGTGCTGGACTCTTCTCCAGGCTGAGGGACTGACCACCTTTGTTCCAGACCATGGTGCTGGACTCTTCTCCAGGCTGAGGGACTGACCACCTTTGTTCCAGACCATGGTGCTGGACTCTTCTCCAGGCTGAGGGACTGACCACCTTTGTTCCAGACCATGGTGCTGGACTCTTCTCCAGGCTGAGGAACTGACCACCTTCACAGTGTTCCAGACCATGGTGCTGGACTCTTCTCCAGGCTGAGGGACTGACCACCTTTGTTCCAGACCATGGTGCTGGACTCTTCTCCAGGCTGAGGGACCTTCTGACACCTTGTTCCAGACCATGGTGCACTCTTCTCCAGGCACTGACCACCTTGTTCCAGACCATGGTGCTGGACTCTTCTCCAGGCTGAGGGACTGACCACCTTCACAGTGTTCCAGACCATGGTGCTGGACTCTTCTCCAGGCTGAGGGACTGACCACCTTCACAGTGTTCCAGACCATGGTGCTGGACTCTTCTCCAGGCTGAGGGACTGACCACCTTCACAGTGTTCCAGACCATGGTGCTGGACTCTTCTCCAGGCTGAGGGACTGACCACCTTCACAGTGTTCCAGACCATGGTGCTGGACTCTTCTCCAGGCTGAGGGACTGACCACCTACATATTATCTAACATAAAAGTTTAACAGACGTAAAATACACAAGAGAAGGAACTTATTAAAGTGAAAATATGCTAAAATAATATATGCTGTGAAGGAAGGAGGGAGACAGGAAGAGACGAGGAGGAGACTGGAAGAGACGAGGAGGAGACTGGAAGAGACGAGGAGGAGACTGGAAGAGACGAGGAGGGAGACAGGAAGAGACGAGGAGGAGACAGGAAGAGACGAGGAGGAGACTGGAAGAGACGAGGAGGGAGACAGGAAGAGACGAGGAGGGAGACAGGAAGAGACGAGGAGGAGACTGGAAGAGACGAGGAGGAGACTGGAAAACAAGAACGATGCACTGAGAGAGAGAGAGAGAGAGAGAGAGAGAGAGAGAGAGAGAGAGAGAGAGAGAGAGAGAGAGAGAGAGACAAGGACAGAGAGACAGAGACAGAGAGACAAGGACAGAGAGACAGAGACAGAGAGACAGAGACAAAGACAGAGAGAGACAGAGAGAGAGAGAGAGAGAGAGAGAGAGAGAGAGAGAGAGAGAGAGAGAGAGAGAGAGAGAGAGAGAGAGAGAGAGAGAGAGAGAGAGGCATGGAGGGAGGGTCGAGGAAGGAGATAAGGAAAATGGAATTGGATGGAAGAGAGAGATAGAGCAAGAGAAAGTAGAGTGGACCACACAAACCACAACTGTGTAATGTATGTAGTTATATTATACCCCCCTCCCCACCCCACCCCCCTGACCCCTCATGACTCACCACCACTACCATCACTGTTTTTTATGCCAGTAGTGGCTGGAGTGCAGGATGGGGAGAGAGCCTTCTGCTCTACCCATACACATATATAATACACGATAATTCTTAATCTAGAGAGCGGCAGATAATTATTCTCAGGAGAACCTTCACAGTGACAGGCTGGATACCCAGAACCATCATAACAACAGGCTGGATACCCAGAACCATCATAATAACAGGCTGGATACCCAGAACCATCATAACAACAGGCTGGATACCCAGAACCATCATAATAACAGGCTGCATACCCAGAACCATCATAATAACAGGCTGCATACCCAGAACCATCATAATAACAGGCTGGATACCCAGAACCATCATAATAACAGGCTGGATACCCAGAACCATCATAATAACAGGCTGGATACCCAGAACCATCATAATAACAGGCTGGATACCCAGAACCATCATAATAACAGGCTGGATACCCAGAACCATCATAATAACAGGCTGGATACCCAGAACCATCATAATAACAGGCTGCATACCCAGAACCATCATAATAACAGGCTGCATACCCAGAACCATCATAATAACAGGCTGGATACCCAGAACCATCATAATAACAGGCTGCATACCCAGAACCATCATAATAACAGGCTGCATACCCAGAACCATCATAATAACAGGCTGCATACCCAGAACCATCATAATAACAGGCTGCATACCCAGAACCATCATAATAACAGGCTGCATACCCAGAACCATCATAATAACAGGCTGCATACCCAGAACCATCATAATAACAGGCTGCATACCCAGAACCATCATAATAACAGGCTGGATACCCAGAACCATCATAATAACAGGCTGGATGCCCAGAACCATCATAATAACAGGCTGGATACCCAGAACCATCATAATAACAGGCTGGATACCCAAAACCATCATAATAACAGGCTGGATACCCAGAACCATCATAATAACAGGCTGCATACCCAGAACCATCATAATAACAGGCTGCATACCCAGAACCATCATAATAACAGGCTGCATACCCAGAACCATCATAATAACAGGCTGCATACCCAGAACCATCATAATAACAGGCTGCATACCCAGAACCATCATAATAACAGGCTGCATACCCAGAACCATCATAATAACAGGCTGGATACCCAGAACCATCATAATAACAGGCTGGATGCCCAGAACCATCATAATAACAGGCTGGATACCCAGAACCATCATAATAACAGGCTGGATACCCAAAACCATCATAATAACAGGCTGGATACCCAGAACCATCATAATAACAGGCTGGATACCCAGAACCATCATCATAACAGGCTGGATACCCAGAACCATCATAACAACAGGCTGGGCTCCCTGAGATCCCTGGGTTCCCTGAGATCCCTGGGTTCCCTGAGATCCATGGGGTCCCTGAGATCCCTGGGTTCCCTGAGATCCATGGGGTCCCTGAGATCCCTGGGTTCCCTGAGATCCATGGGTTCCCTGAGATCCATGGGTTCCCTGAGATCCATGGGGTCCCTGAGGTCCCTGGGTTCCCTGAGATCCATGGGGTCCCTGAGGTCCATGGGTTCCCTGAGATCCATGGGGTCCCTGAGATCCATGGGTTCCCTGAGATCCAAGGGTTCCCTGAGATCCCTGGGTTCCCTGAGATCCCTGGGTTCCCTGAGATCCATGGGGTCCCTGAGGTCCCTGGGTTCCCTGAGATCCATGGGGTCCCTGAGGTCCATGGGTTCCCTGAGATCCATGGGGTCCCTGAGATCCCTGGGTTCCCTGAGATCCATGGGGTCCCTGAGGTCCATGGGTTCCCTGAGATCCATGGGGTCCCTGAGATCCATGGGTTCCCTGAGATCCATGGGTTCCCTGAGATCCCTGGGTTCCCTGAGATCCCTGGGTTCCCTGAGATCCATGGGGTCCCTGAGGTCCCTGGGTTCCCTGAGATCCATGGGGTCCCTGAGGTCCATGGGTTCCCTGAGAACCATGGGGTCCCTGAGATCCCTGGGTTCCCTGAGATCCATGGGGTCCCTGAGGTCCCTGGGTTCCCTGAGATCCATGGGGTCCCTGAGGTCCATGGGGTCCCTGAGGTCCATGGGTTCCCTAAGATCCATGGGGTCCCTGAGGTCCATGGGTTCCCTGAAATCCATGGGGTCCCTGAGATCCATGGGGTCCCTGAGGTCCATAGGGTCCCTGAGGTCCTGAGATCCCTAGGGTCACTAAGATCCCTGAGATCCCTAAGGTCCCTAGGGTTCCTGATGTGAGATGAGGATCAGCTCAAGTGGCAAGTGTTACTTACACAAGCCAGACCTTGAGGTCTAAGACCTAGAACCAACACTGGTCTGACAGACCATTAACTCCTCCATCATTCTACCTCCCTCCCTTCCCTCTCATTAATATTTTAACTCCCTCCCTACCTGGAGGTTATTCCGGGGATCAACGCCCCCGCGGCCCGGTCCCTACATCCTAAAATAAATATACCTTTGTAATTACAGAATAATTAACTTAAATATATATAATGTCGTGTTGAATAGGTAAAATTGGTCAATTAGCAAGAACTCATTTAAAATTAAGTTCTTTCTAAACTTTTGTCTTATACGTTTAAAAATATATATTTTTCATTTATGTTAATGTAAAAAATTAATAATTTTGTACCAAAGGAACCTTAGGAAACTTACCTGACCTTATTATAACAAGCGCAATTTAACCTAATCCAACTAAATATATTTTAGATAAGTTTACGATAATTTAATAATAAACAATGAAATATATTTTTTCGTTGGGCTCAGAATGATTTTTGGCACAATTATTACATACACAAATTTTCGCTTGTCTTATTCGGCAAGAAGAGCGTTGCTATTTAAGCCAAACTTGCAAGTTTTACCTATTCGGCACGACATATATACACACATACACCTTATCTAGCCATGTTTCACCCAGTGTAGAGCTTTGGGAGGTGATGTTTCACCCAGTGTAGAGCTTTGGGAGGTGATGTTTCACCCAGTGTAGAGCTTTGGGAAGCGATGTTTCACCCAGTGTAGAGCTTTGGGAGGTGATGTTTCACCCAGTGTAGAGCTTCGAGAAGTGATGTTTCACCCAGTGTAGAGCTTTGAGAAGTGATGTTTCACCCAGTGTAGAGCTTTGAGAAGTGATGTTTCACCCAGTGTAGAGCTTTGAGAAGTGATGTTTCACCCAGTGTAGAGCTTTGAGAAGTGATGTTTCACCCAGTGTAGAGCTTCGAGAAGTGATGTTTCACCCAGTGTAGAGCTTTGAGAAGTGATGTTTCACCCAGTGTAGAGCTTTGAGAAGTGATGTTTCACCCAGTGTAGAGCTTTGAGAAGTGATGTTTCACCCAGTGTAGAGCTTCGAGAAGTGATGTTTCACCCAGTGTAGAGCTTTGGGAGGTGATGTTTCACCCAGTGTAGAGCTTTGAGAAGTGATGTTTCACCCAGTGTAGAGCTTTGAGAAGTGATGTTTCACCCAGTGTAGAGCTTTGAGAAGTGATGTTTCACCCAGTGTAGAGCTTTGGGAGGTGATGTTTCACCCAGTGTAGAGCTTTGGGAAGCGATGTTTCACCCAGTGTAGAGCTTTGGGAAGTGATGTTTCACCCAGTGTAGAGCTTTGAGAAGTGATGTTTCACCCAGTGTAGAGCTTTGGGAAGTGATGTTTCACCCAGTGTAGAGCTTTGAGAAGTGATGTTTCACCCAGTGTAGAGCTTCGAGAAGTGATGTTTCACCCAGTGTAGAGCTTTGAGAAGTGATGTTTCACCCAGTTAGAGGAGAAGTGATGTTTCACCCAGTGTAGAGCTTTGAGAAGTGATGTTTCACCCAGTGTAGAGCTTCGAGAAGTGATGTTTCACCCAGTGTAGAGCTTTGAGAAGTGATGTTTCACCCAGTGTAGAGCTTGGAGAAGTGATGTTTCACGCAGTGTAGAGCTTTCGAGAAGTGATGTTTCACCCAGTGTAGAGCTTTGAGAAGTGATGTTTCACCCAGTGTAGAGCTTTGAGAAGTGATGTTTCACCCAGTGTAGAGCTTTGAGAAGTGATGTTTCACCCAGTGTAGAGCTTCGAGAAGTGATGTTTCACCCAGTGTAGAGCTTTGGGAGGTGATGTTTCACCCAGTGTAGAGCTTTGGGAGGTGATGTTTCACCCAGTGTAGAGCTTTGAGAAGTGATGTTTCACCCAGTGTAGAGCTTTGAGAAGTGATGTTTCACCCAGTGTAGAGCTTCGAGAAGTGATGTTTCACCCAGTGTAGAGCTTTGGGAGGTGATGTTTCACCCAGTGTAGAGCTTCGAGAAGTGATGTTTCACCCAGTGTAGAGCTTTGGGAGGTGATGTTTCACCCAGTGTAGAGCTTTGGGAGGTGATGTTTCACCCAGTGTAGAGCTTTGAGAAGTGATGTTTCACCCAGTGTAGAGCTTCGAGAAGTGATGTTTCACCCAGTGTAGAGCTTTGGGAGGTGATGTTTCACCCAGTGTAGAGCTTTGGGAGGTGATGTTTCACCCAGTGTAGAGCTTTGGGAGGTGATGTTTCACCCAGTGTAGAGCTTTGGGAGGTGATGTTTCACCCAGTGTAGAGCTTTGGGAGGTGATGTTTCACCCAGTGTAGAGCTTTGGGAGGTGATGTTTCACCCAGTGTAGAGCTTTGGGAGGTGATGTTTCACCCAGTGTAGAGCTTTGAGAAGTGATGTTTCACCCAGTGTAGAGCTTTGGGAGGTGATGTTTCACCCAGTGTAGAGCTTTGGGAAGTGATGTTTCACTCAGTGTAGAGCTTTGGGAGGTGATGTTTCACCCAGTGTAGAGCTTTGGGAGGTGATGTTTCACCCAGTGTAGAGCTTTGGGAAGTGATGTTTCACTCAGTGTAGAGCTTTGGAAAGTGATGTTTCACTCAGTGTAGAGCTTTGGGAAGTGATGTTTCACTCAGTGTAGAGCTTTGGGAAGTGATGTTTCACTCAGTGTAGAGCTTTGGGAAGTGATGTTTCACTCAGTGTAGAGCTTTGGGAAGTGATGTTTCACTCAGTGTAGAGCTTTGGGAGGTGATGTTTCACCCAGTGTAGAGCTTCGAGAAGTGATGTTTCACCCAGTGTAGAGCTTTGAGAAGTGATGTTTCACTCAGTGTAGAGCTTTGGGAGGTGATGTTTCACTCAGTGTAGAGCTTTGGGAGGTGATGTTTCACTCAGTGTAGAGCTTTGGGAGGTGATGTTTCACTCAGTGTAGAGCTTTGGGAGGTGATGTTTCACTCAGTGTAGAGCTTTGGGAAGTGATGTTTCACTCAGTGTAGAGCTTTGGGAGGTGATGTTTCACCCAGTGTAGAGCTTTGGGAAGCGATGTTTCACCCAGTGTAGAGCTTTGAGAAGTGATGTTTCACTCAGTGTAGAGCTTTGGGAGGTGATGTTTCACTCAGTGTAGAGCTTTGGGAAGTGATGTTTCACTCAGTGTAGAGCTTTGGGAGGTGATGTTTCACTCAGTGTAGAGCTTTGGGAGGTGATGTTTCACTCAGTGTAGAGCTTTAGGAAGTGATGTTTCACTCAGTGTAGAGCTTTGGGAGGTGATGTTTCACCCAGTGTAGAGCTTTGAGAAGTGATGTTTCACTCAGTGTAGAGCTTTGGGAGGTGATGTTTCACTCAGTGTAGAGCTTTGGGAAGCGATGTTTCACCCAGTGTAGAGCTTTGAGAAGTGATGTTTCACCCAGTGTAGAGCTTTGAGAAGTGATGTTTCACCCAGTGTAGAGCTTTGAGAGGTGATGTTTCACCCAGTGTAGAGCTTTACCATGTCATGCTCTGCTCTGTGTAGAGCTTTATCACGTCTGTTTACCTGGATTACCTGTACAGAGCTTTATTAAATCATGTTTTGCTATATAGAGCTTTAACGAAGCTAGTTTCACTGTGTAGAGCTTTAACGAAGAAAGTTTCACTGTATAGAGCTTTAACGAAGAAAGTTTCACTGTATAGAGCTTTAACGAAGCAGGTTTCACTGTATAGAGCTTTAACAAAGCTAGTTTCACTGTATAGAGCTTTAACGAAGCTAGTTTCATTGTATAGAGCTTTAACAAAGCTAGTTTCACTGCATAGAGCTTTAACGAAGCAGGTTTCACTGTATAGAGCTTTAACGAAGCTAGTTTCACTGCATAGAGCTTTAACGAAGCAGGTTTCACTGTATAGAGCTTTAACGAAGCAGGTTTCACTGTATAGAGCTTTAACGAAGCTAGTTTCACTGTATAGAGCTTTAACGAAGCAGGTTTCACTGTATAGAGCTTTAACGAAGCTAGTTTCACTATATAGAGCTTTAACAAAACATGAACATTAAAATGGTATAAAATACCGACAGGTTGTTAGGTAAGACACATATGCAACAGTTAGGTATCTTTATTATGAAACGTTTCGCCTACACAGTAGGCTTCTTCAGTCAAGTACAGAAAAGTTGATAGAAGCAGAAGATACTTGAAGACGATGTAATCAGTCCATCACCCTTAAAGTTTTGAGGTGGTCAGTCCCTCAGTCTGGAGAAGAGCATTGTTCCATAGTATGAAACAATATGGAGTTGAAGTGACAGGATGGAGCATAGAGCTTTAACGAAGCTAGTTTCACTATATAGAGCTTTAACGAAGCTAGTTTCACTATATAGAGCTTTAACAAAACATATTTCATTCTGTATAGAGCTTTCGACACACAGTTTAGCACACAGACCTAAACTGTGTGCAGTGGCATAAGCCGGTGGGAGACTTGGACCTGCCTAGCATGGGCCAGTAGGCCTGCTGCAGTGTTCCTTCTGTCTTACGTTCTTAACAGAAGTGTGTTGAACCTGCGTCTACTCTGCACTACAGTGGATACTAGACCATTTAGATAAGAAATAAGGAGCACTGCAGGAGGCCTACTGGCCCAAGCGAGGCAGGTCCAGGTCACCTACCGGCTTATGTCACTGACCCAACCTAGTCAGGTCAGTCACATCCACTTCTGGAAGGTGCACGGCATCAGACCTACTAGCACAAGCTAGTCAGGTCCAACTCACACGGTATTGTAGACCATTTAATAAATGGTCTACAATACCGACAAGATGAACAATTAGACAAATGTTCAACATTTGGGAATCTTTATTATAGACGTTTCGCCCTCCAGTGACTTTATCAGTACAAGAACGTATTGTGAAGAAATATATCGAGGTGAGGTAATCAGTCCCTCAGGCAAAGTTGAGGGACTGATTACCTCCTTGAAAATAACTATCTTAATTATAACTGGTTAAGGGACTGATTACCTCCTTGAAAATAACTATCTTAATTATAACTGGTTGAGGGACTGATTACCTCCTTGAAAATAACTATCTTAATTATAACTGGTTGAGGGACTGATTACCTCCTTGAAAATAACTATCTTAATTATAACTGGTTGAGGGACTGATTACCTTCTTGAAAATAACTATCTTAATTATAACTGGTTGAGGGACTGATTACCTCCTTGAAAATAACTATCTTAATTATAACTGGTTGAGGGACTGATTACCTTCTTGAAAATAACTATCTTAATTATAACTGGTTGAGGGACTGATTACCTCCTTGAAAATAACTATCTTAATTATAACTGGTTGAGGGACTGATTACCTCCTTGAAAATAACTATCTTAATTATAACTGGTTGAGGGACTGAACATAACTATCTTAATTATAACTGGTTGAGGGACTGATTACCTTCGTGAAAATAACTATCTTAATTATAACTGGTTGAGGGACTGATTACCTCCTTGAAAACATAACTATCTTAATTATAACTGGTTGAGGGACTGATTACCTCCTTGAAAATAACTATCTTAATTATAACTGGTTGAGGGACTGATTACCTCCTTGAAAACATAACTATCTTAATTATAACTGGTTGAGGGACTGATTACCTTCGTGAAAATAACTATCTTAATTATAACTGGTTGAGGGACTGATTACCTCCTTGAAAATAACTATCTTAATTATAACTGGTTGAGGGACTGATTACCTTCGTGAAAATAACTATCTTAATTATAACTGGTTGAGGGACTGATTACCTTCGTGAAAATAACTATCTTAATTATAACTGGTTGAGGGACTGATTACCTCCTTGAAAATAACTATCTTAATTATAACTGGTTGAGGGACTGATTACCTTCTTGAAAATAACTATCTTAATTATAACTGGTTGAGGGGACCTCCTTGATAACTACTGAAAATAACTATCTTAATTATAACTGGTTGAGGGACTGATTACCTTCTTGAAAATAACTATCTTAATTATAACTGGTTGAGGGACTGATTACCTTCTTGAAAATAACTATCTTAATTATAACTGGTTGAGGGACTGATTACCTTCTTGAAAATAACTATCTTAATTATAACTGGTTGAGGACTGACTGAAAATAACTATCTTAATTATACCTGATTACCTTCTTGAAAATAACTATCTTAATTATAACTGACTGATTACCTCCTTGACTGGTTGGGACTGATTACCTCCTTGAAAATAACTATCTTAATTATAACTGGTTGAGGGACTGATTACCTCCTTGAAAATAACTATCTTAATTATAACTGGTTGAGGGACTGATTACCTCCTTGAAAATAACTATCTTAATTATAACTGGTTGAGGGACTGATTACCTCCTTGAAAATAACTATCTTAATTATAACTGGTTGAGGGACTGATTACCTCCTTGAAAACATAACTATCTTAATTATAACTGGTTGAGGGACTGATTACCTTCGTGAAAATAACTATCTTAATTATAACTGGTTGAGGGACTGATTACCTTCGTGAAAATAACTATCTTAATTATAACTGGTTGAGGGACTGATTACCTCCTTGAAAATAACTATCTTAATTATAACTGGTTGAGGGACTGATTACCTTCGTGAAAATAACTATCTTAATTATAACTGGTTGAGGGACTGATTACCTTCGTGAAAATAACTATCTTAATTATAACTGGTTGAGGGACTGATTACCTCCTTGAAAATAACTATCTTAATTATAACTGGTTGAGGGACTGATTACCTTCTTGAAAATAACTATCTTAATTATAACTGGTTGAGGGACTGATTACCTTCGTGAAAATAACTATCTTAATTATAACTGGTTGAGGGACTGATTACCTTCTTGAAAATAACTATCTTAATTATAACTGGTTGAGGGACTGATTACCTCCTTGAAAATAACTATCTTAATTATAACTGGTTGAGGGACTGATTACCTTCGTGAAAATAACTATCTTAATTATAACTGGTTGAGGGACTGATTACCTTCGTGAAAATAACTATCTTAATTATAACTGGTTGAGGGACTGATTACCTCCTTGAAAATAACTATCTTAATTATAACTGGTTGAGGGACTGATTACCTTCTTGAAAATAACTATCTTAATTATAACTGGTTGAGGGACTGATTACCTCCTTGAAAACATAACTATCTTAATTATAACTGGTTGAGGGACTGATTACCTTCTTGAAAATAACTATCTTAATTATAACTGGTTGAGGGACTGATTACCTCCTTGAAAATAACTATCTTAATTATAACTGGTTGAGGGACTGATTACCTTCTTGAAAATAACTATCTTAATTATAACTGGTTGAGGGACTGATTACCTTCGTGAAAATAACTATCTTAATTATAACTGGTTGAGGGACTGATTACCTCCTTGAAAATAACTATCTTAATTATAACTGGTTGAGGGACTGATTACCTTCTTGAAAATAACTATCTTAATTATAACTGGTTGAGGGACTGATTACCTCCTTGAAAACATAACTATCTTAATTATAACTGGTTGAGGGACTGATTACCTCCTTGAAAATAACTATCTTAATTATAACTGGTTGAGGGACTGATTACCTTCGTGAAAATAACTATCTTAATTATAACTGGTTGAGGGACTGATTACCTTCGTGAAAATAACTATCTTAATTATAACTGGTTGAGGGACTGATTACCTCCTTGAAAATAACTATCTTAATTATAACTGGTTGAGGGACTGATTACCTCCTTGAAAACATAACTATCTTAATTATAACTGGTTGAGGGACTGATTACCTTCTTGAAAATAACTATCTTAATTATAACTGGTTGAGGGACTGATTACCTCCTTGAAAATAACTATCTTAATTATAACTGGTTGAGGGACTGATTACCTCCTTGAAAATAACTATCTTAATTATAACTGGTTGAGGGACTGATTACCTCCTTGAAAATAACTATCTTAATTATAACTGGTTGAGGGACTGATTACCTCCTTGAAAATAACTATCTTAATTATAACTGGTTGAGGGACTGATTACCTTCTTGAAAATAACTATCTTAATTATAACTGGTTGAGGGACTGATTACCTCCTTGAAAATAACTATCTTAATTATAACTGGTTGAGGGACTGATTACCTCCTTGAAAATAACTATCTTAATTATAACTGGTTGAGGGACTGATTACCTTCTTGAAAATAACTATCTTAATTATAACTGGTTGAGGGACTGATTACCTCCTTGAAAATAACTATCTTAATTATAACTGGTTGAGGGACTGATTACCTTCTTGAAAATAACTATCTTAATTATAACTGGTTGAGGGACTGATTACCTCCTTGAAAATAACTATCTTAATTATAACTGGTTGAGGGACTGATTACCTCCTTGAAAATAACTATCTTAATTATAACTGGTTGAGGGACTGATTACCTTCGTGAAAATAACTATCTTAATTATAACTGGTTGAGGGACTGATTACCTCCTTGAAAATAACTATCTTAATTATAACTGGTTGAGGGACTGATTACCTCCTTGAAAATAACTATCTTAATTATAACTGGTTGAGGGACTGATTACCTCCTTGAAAATAACTATCTTAATTATAACTGGTTGAGGGACTGATTACCTCCTTGAAAATAACTATCTTAATTATAACTGGTTGAGGGACTGATTACCTCCTTGAAAACATAACTATCTTAATTATAACTGGTTGAGGGACTGATTACCTTCGTGAAAATAACTATCTTAATTATAACTGGTTGAGGGACTGATTACCTCCTTGAAAATAACTATCTTAATTATAACTGGTTGAGGGACTGATTACCTCCTTGAAAACATAACTATCTTAATTATAACTGGTTGAGGGACTGATTACCTTCTTGAAAATAACTATCTTAATTATAACTGGTTGAGGGACTGATTACCTCCTTGAAAATAACTATCTTAATTATAACTGGTTGAGGGACTGATTACCTCCTTGAAAATAACTATCTTAATTATAACTGGTTGAGGGACTGATTACCTCCTTGAAAATAACTATCTTAATTATAACTGGTTGAACATTAAAATGGTATAAAATACCGACAGGTTGTTAGGTAAGACACATATGCAACAGTTAGGTATCTTTATTTCGAAACGTTTCGCCTACACAGTAGGCTTCTTCAGTCGAGTACAGAAGAGTTGATAGAAGCAGAAGAGACTTGAAGACGATGTAATCAGTCCATCACCCTTAAAGTTTTGAGGTGGTCAGTCCCTCAGTCTGGAGAAGAGCATTGTTCCATTGTCTGAAACAATATGGAGTTGAAGTGACAGGATGGAGCTTCATATAGCGCCAAGAGGTGAGACGTAGGTCACTAGAAGAGGTAAGAACTCAGATGTTGGGAGGTCAGGTCCCTCTCAAATCCAGCCATTCTCATTAGTAGAGGTTGTCGAAGTTGATTGTAGGTCTGTACCAAGATACCCTTGATTGTAGGTCTGTACCAAGATACCCACAAGGGTATCTTGGTACAGACCTACAATCAACTTCGACAACCTCTACTAATGAGAATGGCTGGATTTGAGAGGGACCTGACCTCCCAACATCTGAGTTCTTACCTCTTCTAGTGGCCTACGTCTCACCTCCTGGCGCTATATAAGGTTCCATCCTGTCACTTCATCTCCATATTGTTTCAGACAACGGAACAATGCTCTTCTCCAGACTGAGGGACTGACCACCTCAAAACTTTAAGGGTGATGGACTGATTACATCGTCTTCAAGTATCTTCTGCTTCTATCAACTCTTCTGTACTCGACTGAAGAAGCCTACTGTGTAGGCGAAACGTTTCGAAATAAAGATACCTAACTGTTACATATGTGTCTTACCTAAAACTGGCTGAGGGACTGATTACCTCATCTTTCGTATACAGTTCTACAGTCTTCCCATTATGCCCCTGAATTTGCACTGATGAAGCCACTGGATGGCGAAACGTCTACAATAAAGACAGCCAGATGTTGCACATTAGGATGGACTGAGGAAGGCAACACCATCACAGCAACAACTACTTACCACCACCACACCATCACACTCACCTGTAAAAAAAAAACAATTATTATTATTATTATTATTATTATTATTATTATTATTATTATTATTATTATTATTTATCAACAAACCGGTCATCTCACCGAGGCAGGTTGACCTTAAAAGATATACTTAAGTATTTTTTTAATTTAATAATGTATACAGAAGGGGTTACTAGCACCTTGTTCCCGGTGTTTTAGTCGCCCCTTACGGAGGAAGAGTTCTTCTCCACAGGAGCAGGTCTACTGACCCATGCTTGGCAGGTCCAAGTCTCCTACCGGCTTGGTAGGTAAGACACATAGTCAACAGTTGTATACCATTATTGTATACCATTTTGATGTTCACCTCCTACCGGCTTAAGCCAATGCACCCAACCTAGTCAGGTCAGGTCACATTGATTTAAGGGAGGAACACGGCAACCGACCTGGTAGCACAAGCTAGTCAAGTCCAACTCACACCCACCCACATCTATTCATGTATTTATCCAACCTATTTTTAAAGCTACACAACGTTCTGGCCTCTATGACGGTACTTGGGAGTTTGTTCCACTCATCCACAACTCTATTACCAAACCAGTACTTTCCTATATCCTTCCTTTCTAAAGCTACCAAAAGTTTTAGCTTTAATAACGGTACTCGGGGGGTTTGTTTCACTTATCCACAACTCTAGTGCCACAAATCATACCACGGGTTCTAACCCCACCCGTGGTATGATGTGTTTGCAATCGTGTCATCACGATTTCGTGAGTCAGTTGCACTGCCACACCAGTGCTTCCCCAAATCCACTCTAAATCTCAAGTTGTCCAGATTAAATCCATAACTGCGAGCACTGTCGTGGTTAGATGTTCTCAACACGTTATTTGTATCCACATGATGACACTCTTCGGGTCACTTGTTCTATCTAGGCTGGAATATTGCTGCACACTAACAGCACCTTTCAAGGCAGGTGAAATTGCCGACCTAGAAAATGTACAGAGAACTTTCACGGCGCGCATAACGGAGATAAAACACCTCAATTACTGGGAGCGCTTGAGGTTTCTAAACCTGTATTCCCTGGAACGCAGGAGGGAGAGATACATGATTATATACACCTGGAAAATCCTAGAGGGACTAGTACCGAACTTGCACACGAAAATCACTCACTACGAAAGCAAAAGACTTGGCAGACGATGCACCATCCCCCCAATGAAAAGCAGGGGTGTCACTAGCACGTTAAGAGACCATACAATAAGTGTCAGGGGCCCGAGACTGTTCAACTGCCTCCCAGCACACATAAGGGGGATTACCAACAGACCCCTGGCAGTCTTCAAGCTGGCACTGGACAAGCACCTAAAGTCAGTTCCTGACCAGCCGGGCTGTGGCTCGTACGTTGGTTTGCGTGCAGCCAGCAGCAACAGCCTGGTTGATCAGGGGCTGATCCACCAGGAGGCCTGGTCACAGACCGGGCCGCGGGGGCGTTGACCCCCGGAACTCTCTCCAGGTAAATACCGATAAGTTTACCTAGAGTTTACCTGGAGAGAGTATCGGGGATCAACGCCCCCGTGGCTCTGTCTGAGACCAGGCCTCATGGTGGATCAGGGTCTGATCAACCAGGCTGTTACTACTGGCCGCACGCAAGCTGACGTGCGAATCACGCCCTGGTTGGTCAGGTACTGACTTTAACACCAAGCTAGCACACTCACCTGGCACCAAGCTAGCACACTCACCTGGCACCAAGCTAGCACACTCACCTGGCACCAAGCTAGCACACTCACCTGGCACCAAGCTAGCACACTCACCTGGCACCAAGCTAGCACACTCACCTGGCACAAAGCTAGCACACTCACCTGGCACCAAGCTAGCACACTCACCTGGCACCAAGCTAGCACACTCACCTGGCACCAAGCTAGCACACTCACCTGGCACCAAGCTAGCACACTCACCTGGCACCAAGCTAGCACACTCACCTGGCACCAAGCTAGCACACTCACCTGGCACCAAGCTAGCACACTCACCTGGCACCAAACTAGCACACTCACCTGGCACCAAGCTAGCACACTCACCTGGCACCAAGCTAGCACACTCACCTGGCACCAAGCTAGCACACTCACCTTGCACCAAGCTAGCACACTCACCTGGCACCAAGCTAACACACTCACCTGGCACCAAGCTAGCACACTCACCTGGCACCAAGCTAGCACACTCACCTGGCACCAAGCTAGCACACTCACCTGGTACCAAGCTAACACACTCACCTGGCACCAAGCTAGCACACTCACCTGGCACCAAGCTAGCACACTCACCTGGCACCAAGCTAGCACACTCACCTGGCACCAAGCTAGCACACTCACCTGGCACCAAGCTAGCACACTCACCTCCAGTAATATATCCTACCAAAAATAAACTATGTCATGGTCCCCCAAATAACTCAAGGATGAATCTAAGTTTGATCAGCTGGGCTATACCCTAGACACAGTGCCAACTACAGTGTCAGCTATGGTGCCAGCTATAGTGTCAACTACAGTGTCAACTATAGTGCCAACTAGATATAGTGTCAACTACAGTCTCAACAAGATATATTGTCAACTAGATATAGAGTCAACTATAGTGCCAACTAGATATAGAGTCAACTATAGTGCCAACTAGATATAGAGTCAACTACAGTCTCAACAAGATATGTCAACTAGATATAGAGTCAACTATAGTGCCAACTAGATATAGAGTCAACTATAGTGCCAACTAGATATAGAGTCAGCTATAGTGCCAACTAGATATAGAGTCAACTATAGTGCCAACTAGAAATAGAGTCAACTATAGTGCCAACTAGATATAGAGTCAACTATAGTGCCAACTAGATATAGAGTCAACTATAGCGCCAACTAGATATAGAATCAACTATAGTGCCAACTAGATATAGAGTCAACTATAGTGCCAACTAGATATAGAGTCAACTATAGTGCCAACTAGATATAGAGTCAACTCTAGTGCCAACTAGATATAGAGTCAACTATAGAGCCAACTAGATATAGAATCAACTATAGTGCCAACTAGATATAGAGTCAACTATACTGCCAACTAGATATAGAGTCAACTATAGTGCCAACTAGATATAGAGTCAACTATAGTGCCAACTAGATATAGAGTCAACTATAGTGCCAACTAGATATAGAGCCAACTATAGTGCCAGCTATAGTGTCAACTAGATATAGTGTCAACTAGATACAGTGTCAACTAGATATAGTGTCAACTAGATACAGTGTCAACTAGATACAGTGTCAACTAGATACAGTGTCAACTAGATACAGTGTCAACTAGATATAGAGTCAACTAGATATAGTGTCAACTAGATACAGTGTCAACTAGATACAGTGTCAACTAGATACAGTGTCAACTATATATAGTGTCAACTAGATACAGTGTCAACTAGATAGTGTCAACTAGATATAGTGTCAACTAGATACAGTGTCAACTATATATAGTGTCAACTAGATATAGTGTCAACTAGATACAGTGTCAACTATATATAGTGTCAACTAGATACAGTGTTAACTAGATACAGTGTCAACTATATATAGTGTCAACTAGATACAGTGTCAACTATATATAGTGTCAACTAGATACAGTGTTAACTAGATACAGTGTCAACTATATATAGTGTCAACTAGATACAGTGTTAACTAGATACAGGGTCAACTATATATAGTGTCAACTAGATACAGTGTCAACTATATATAGTGTCAACTATATATAGTGTCAACTATATATAGTGTCAACTATATATAGTGTCAACTAGATACAGTGTTAACTAGATACAGTGTCAACTATATATAGTGTCAACTAGATACAGTGTCAACTATATATAGTGTCAACTAGATACAGTGTCAACTAGATACAGTGTCAACTATATATAGTGTCAACTAGATACAGTGTCAACTATATATAGTGTCAACTATATATAGTGTCAACTAGATACAGTGTTAACTAGATACAGTGTCAACTATATATAGTGTCAACTAGATACAGTGTCAACTATATATAGTGTCAACTAGATACAGTGTCAACTAGATACAGTGTCAACTAGATACAGTGTCAACTATATATAGTGTCAACTAGATACAGTGTCAACTGTATATAGTGTCAACTAGATACAGTGTCAACTAGATATAGTGTCAACTAGATACAGTGTCAACTATATATAGTGTCAACTAGATACAGTGTTAACTAGATACAGTGTCAACTAGATACAGTGTCAACTATATATAGTGTCAACTAGATACAGTGTCAACTATATATAGTGACAACTAGATATAGTGTCAACTAGATACAGTGTCAACTAGATATAGTGTCAACTAGATACAGAGTCAACTAGATATAGTGTCAACTAGATATAGTGTCAACTAGATACAGTGTCAACTAGATATAGTGTCAACTAGATATAATGTCAACTATATATAGTGTCAACTAGATATAGTGTCAACTAGATACAGTGTCAACTATATATAGTGTCAACTAGATATAGTGTCAACTAGATATAGTGTCAACTAGATACAGTGTTAACTAGATACAGTGTCAACTAGATACAGTGTCAACTATATATAGTGTCAACTAGATATAGTGTCAACTATATATAGTGTCAACTAGATATAGTGTCAACTAGATACAGTGTCAACTAGATACAGTGTCAACTAGATATAATGTCAACTATATATAGTGTCAACTAGATATAGTGTCAACTAGATACAGTGTCAACTAGATATAGTGTCAACTAGATATAATGTCAACTATATATAGTGTCAACTAGATATAGTGTCAACTAGATACAGTGTCAACTATATATAGTGTCAACTAGATACAGTGTCAACTAGATATAATGTCAACTAGATATAGTGTCAACTAGATATAGTGTCAACTAGATATAATGTCAACTAGATATAGTGTCAACTAGATACAGTGTCAACTAGATATAATGTCAACTAGATATAGTGTCAACTAGATATAGTGTCAACTAGATATAAAGTCAACTAGATATAGTGTCAACTAGATACAGTGTCAACTAGATATAGTGTCAACTAGATACAGTGTCAACTAGATATAATGTCAACTAGATATAGTGTCAACTAGATATAGTGTCAACTAGATATAATGTCAACTAGATATAGTGTCAACTAGATATAGTGTCAACTAGATGCAGTGGATGAGAAGTACAACCCAAGATGCCAGAAGTCAGTGTGGTGTATCAGAAGTACAACCCAAGATGCCAGAAGTCAGTGTGGTGTATCAGAAGTACGACCCAAGACGCCAGAAGTCATTGTGGTGTATCAGAAGTACGACCCAAGACGCCAGAAGTCAGTGTTGTGTATCAGAAGTACGACCCAAGACGCCAGAAGTCAGTGTGGTGTATCAGAAGTACGACCCAAGACGCCAGAAGTCATTGTGGTGTATCAGAAGTACGACCCAAGACGCCAGAAGTCATTGTGGTGTATCAGAAGTACGACCCAAGACGCCAGAAGTCAGTGTGGTGTATCAGAACTACGACCCAAGACGCCAGAAGTCAGTGTGGTGTATCAGAAGTACGACCCAAGACGCCAGAAGTCATTGTGGTGTATCATAAGTACGATCCAAGACGCCAGAAGTCAGTGTGGTGTATCAGAAGTACGACCCAAGACGCCAGAAGTCATTGTGGTGTATCAGAAGTACGACCCAAGACGCCAGAAGTCAGTGTGGTGTATCAGAAGTACGACCCAAGACGCCAGCAGTGTGGTGTATCAGAAGTACGACCCAAGACGCCAGAAGTCAGTGTGGTGTATCAGAAGTACGACCCAAGACGCCAGAAGTCAGTGTGGTGTATCAGAAGTACGACCCAAGACGCCAGAAGTCAGTGTGGTGTATCAGAAGTACGACCCAAGACGCCAGAAGTCAGTGTGGTGTATCAGAAGTACGACCCAAGACGCCAGAAGTCAGTGTGGTGTATCAGAAGTAAGACCCAAGACGCCAGAAGTCATTGTGGTGTATCAGAAGTACGAGCCAAGACGCCAGAAGTCAGTGTGGTGTATCAGAAGTACGACCCAAGACGCCAGAAGTCATTGTGGTGTATCAGAAGTACGACCCAATATGCCAGAAGTCATTGTGGTGTATCAGAAGTACGACCCAAGACGCCAGAAGTCAGTGTGGTGTATCAGAAGTACGACCCAAGACGCCAGAAGTCAGTGTGGTGTATCAGAAGTACGACCCAAGACGCCAGAAGTCATTGTGGTGTATCAGAAGTACGACCCAAGACGCCAGAAGTCATTGTGTATCAGAAGTACGACCCAAGACGCCAGAAGTCAGTGTGGTGTATCAGAAGTACGACCCAAGACGCCAGAAGTCATTGTGGTGTATCAGAAGTACGACCCAAGACGCCAGAAGTCATTGTGGTGTATCAGAAGTACGACCCAAGACGCCAGAAGTCAGTGTGGTGTATCAGAAGTACGACCCAAGACGCCAGAAGTCATTGTGGTGCATCAGAAGTACGACCCAAGACGCCAGAAGTCATTGTGGTGCATCAGAAGTACGACCCAAGACGCCAGAAGTCATTGTGGTGTATCAGATGTACGACCCAAGACGCCAGAAGTCAGTGTGGTGTATCAGAAGTACGACCCAAGACGCCAGAAGTCATTGTGGTGTATCAGAAGTACGACCCAAGACGCCAGAAGTCATTGTGGTGTATCAGAAGTACGACCCAAGACGCCAGAAGTCAGTGTGGTGTATCAGAAGTACGACCCAAGACGTCAGAAGTCATTGTGGTGTATCAGAAGTTCGACCCAAGACGCCAGAAGTCAGTGTGGTGTATCAGAAGTACGACCCAAGACGCCAGAAGTCAGTGTGGTGTATCAGAAGTACGACCCAAGACGCCAGAAGTCATTGTGGTGTATCAGAAGTACGACCCAAGACGCCAGAAGTCATTGTGGTGTATCAGAAGTACGACCCAATATGCCAGAAGTCATTGTGGTGTATCAGAAGTACGACCCAAGACGCCAGAAGTCATTGTGGTGTATCAGAAGTACGACCCAAGACGCCAGAAGTCAGTGTGGTGTATCAGAAGTACGACCCAAGACGCCAGAAGTCATTGTGGTGTATCAGAAGTACGACCCAAGACGCCAGAAGTCATTGTGGTGTATCAGAAGTACGACCCAAGACGCCAGAAGTCAGTGTGGTGTATCAGAAGTACGACCCAAGACGCCAGAAGTCAGTGTGGTGTATCAGAAGTACGACCAAAGACGCCAGAAGTCATTGTGGTGTATCAGAAGTACGACCCAATATGCCAGAAGTCATTGTGGTGTATCAGAAGTATGACCCAAGACGCCAGAAGTCATTGTGGTGTATCAGAAGTACGACCAAAGACGCCAGAAGTCAGTGTGGTGTATCAGAAGTACGACCCAAGACGCCAGAAGTCATTGTGGTGTATCAGAAGTACGACCCAAGACGCCAGAAGTCATTGTGGTGTATCAGAAGTACGACCCAATATGCCAGAAGTCAGTGTGGTGTATCAGAAGTACGACCCAAGACGCCAGAAGTCATTGTGGTGTATCAGAAGTACGACCCAATATGCCAGAAGTCATTTTGGTGTATCAGAAGTACGACCCAAGACGCCAGAAATCAGTGTGGTGTATCAGAAGTACGACCCAAGACGCCAGAAGTCACTGTGGTGTATCAGAAGTACGACCCAATATGCCAGAAGTCATTGTGGTGTATCAGAAGTACGACCCAAGACGCCAGAAGTCAGTGTGGTGTATCAGAAGTACGACCCAAGACGCCAGAAGTCATTGTGGTGTATCAGAAGTACGACCCAAGACGCCAGAAGTCATTGTGGTGTATCAGAAGTACGACCCAAGACGCCAGAAGTCATTGTGGTGTATCAGAAGTACGACCCAAGACGCCAGAAGTCATTGTGGTGTATCAGAAGTACGACCCAAGACGCCAGAAGTCATTGTGGTGTATCAGAAGTACGACCCAAGACGCCAGAAGTCAGTGTGGTGTATCAGAAGTACGACCCAAGTCGCCAGAAGTCAGTGTGGTGTATCAGAAGTACGACCCAAGACGCCAGAAGTCATTGTGGTGTATCAGAAGTACGACCCAAGACGCCAGAAGTCATTGTGGTGTATCAGAAGTACGACCCAAGACGCCAGAAGTCATTGTGGTGTATCAGAAGTACGACCCAAGACGCCAGAAGTCAGTGTGGTGTATCAGAAATACGACCCAAGATGCCAGTGTTGTCAAAGTGATCTAAGAGGCCGGACCAGGAGCTATGGCTCGACTCAGGTGAGTGTACACGCAGGGAAGCTGGGTGTTGATCCATTACAGATCGGAATGTAGGTTACAGCGTGTAACAAGGACAAACTGAAGGTTACATCGACTCGTAATAACACACCACCTGGCAGGTGGTGTCCCCACCTGCCAGGTGGCCACAGGCCGTACAAGACAGATAATACAGGCTGTACAACCATGACAGATGGTACAGGCTGGCCAACTACGACAGCTGGTACAGGTCTTACAAATCTCTGTTAATACCTACACTACCCACATTCTGTAGGACCCACGCACGCCCACCTGTCGCCGCCCACAGATAAGGGCGTCGACTGCTAGTGTGGGTGTGGGTGTGGGCGGCTCCAGCTGGGGATGCAACCACAGTACAGCTGTGGGACCACTACCTAACTGGTCCGGACACCGAAACCTGCACGGTTATGTGCTAACACCACGTGCTAACACTTGTGCTAATACCATGTGCTAACACCATGTGCTAACACTTGTGCTAACAACATGTGCTAACACAATGTGCTAACACTTGTGCTAACACCATGTGCTAACACCATGTGCTAACACTTGTGCTAACAACATGTGCTAACACAATGTGCTAACACTTGTGCTAACACCATGTGCTAACACCATGTGCTAACACCACGTGCTAACACTTGTGCTAACACCATGTGCTAACACCACGTGCTAACACTTGTGCTAACACCATGTGCTAACACCATGTGCTAACACTTGTGCTAACAACATGTGCTAACACAATGTGCTAACACTTGTGCTAACACCATGTGCTAACACCATGTGTTAAAATTTGTGCTAACACCATGTGCTAACACATGTGCTAACACCATGTGCTAACACCATGTTCTAACACCATGTGCTAACACCATGTGCTAACACATGTGTTAACACATGTGCTAACACCATGTGCTAACACCATGTGCTAACACCATGTGTTAACACTTATGCTAACACCATGTGCTAACACCATGTGTCAACACTTATGCTAACAACATGTGCTAACACCATGTGTTAACACCATGTGCTAACACCATGTGTTAACACCATGTGCTAACACCATACTTTAGCTGTATGAAAAAATAATGGAACATCCCAAATAATAATAATAATAATAATAATAATAATAATAATAATAATAATATTAATGCCGTGAACATATCCCACAGTCAGGTGGAGAACTCTAGCAACCAGCACAGGTATATCACAGGTATCACAACCCTCCCAAGAAGTGTTCAAACCATCTTTAAGAAGAACAACATTGTATTTAAGACCCTTCTTAAATATATGTCTTACAAGGGACTGATTACCTCATCTGTCGTACATACTTCTACAGTCTTCCCATTACGTCATTGAATTTGCACTGATGAAGTCACTAGTTGGCGAAACGTCTACAATAAAGACACCCAGATATTGCACATGTGTCTAACATAAGAACATAAGAAGGAAGGAACACTGCAGAAGGCCCACTGGCCCATACAAAGCAGGTCCACCACTACCTAAAGTTGTCTAACTGTTGCATGTGTCTTACCTAACAACCTGTCGGTATTGTATACCATTTTGATGTTCATCTTGTCAGACACTGCAACACATGGCATCTTGGTACAGAAAACACCTTGGACAAGCTTTTCAAGTGAGAAGTGTTGGATCTGAGAGGGACCTGACCTCTCAGTGGCCTCTCACTACTACTACTACTACTACTACTACTACTACTACTACTACTACCCTGCACCTCTCCTTCCGACAGTATTTAAGTCTCCGCACTGTCGCTTGATCTTCAGATAGTTCCTGACTATGGAACTGAACTTCTCCAGGCTGAGGGACTGACAACCTCAAATTCTACGACTTCAAGGATGATGGACTGATTACATCGTCTTCACATCTCTACTGTTCCTGCCTACTTTCTGTATTCGACTGAAGAAGCCTACTGTGTAGGCGAAACGTTTCGGAATAAAGTTGCCTAACTGTTGCATATGTGTCTTACCTAACAACCTGTCGGTATTGTATACCATTTTGATGTTCACTACCTAAAGCTACCCAAGAATTTCCTCTCGTACCCACGACACCACTCACACCCAGCCCCTCCCACTCGTATATTTGTCCAGTCCCTCTTTAAAGTTACCCTAATCTTTCCATATCAAAATTTATTTTATTTAAAAGTTTAGATTTAGAAAGGACTTGGGCAAGAATTGGGTTAAGTGCTATCAGAGACAGTTATCTAAATGGTAATTATCACATTACTGATACAACCGTATCCAGCACGACACCACAGTGTAACTATCATATAGAACAGTGTAGCAACACAGTGTGGGTGTTCCCACAATGTAACTATCATATAGAACAGTGTAGTAACACAGTGTGGGTGTTCCCACAATGTAACTATCATATAGAACAGTGTAGCAACACAGTGTGGGTGTTTATTTAATTTAAACAAAAGTGACCTTAAAGCAGGATAGGGAACATAAATTGGGAACACTTTAGAAGGCCTACTGGCCCATGCTAGGCAGGTCTTTCTCTAAACCTACCATTACCACCCACCCACTTGTCCAACAGAGACCATGGGCGCGAGTGGCTAAAGGTGGGGGCAGGCAATTCAGGGTGGGTGGGTGAGGTGGGTCCCCCACTGCGTAACTCAGAACTCCGGGTGGGTTAAAATAGGCTAATCTGGTCAGTGTCTGCCACACTCAATGCCATGCCCACCTGCCTCTTCCACCATGTCCACCTGTCTCTTCCACAACGCCTACACAACCCAGGGCAGCATGGGTTTAGAGCAGGTTACTCCTGCCTCTCACAACTACTGGATCACTATGACATGGTCTTGGATGGTCACTCCTGCCTCTCACAACTACTGGATCACTATGACATGGTCTTGGATGGTCACTCCTGCCTCTCACAACTACTGGATCACTATGACATGGTCTTGGATGGTCACTCCTGCCTCTCACAACTACTGGATCACTATGACATGGTCTTGGATGGTCACTCCTGCCTCTCACAACTACTGGATCACTATGACATGGTCTTGGATGGTCACTCCTGCCTCTCACAACTACTGGATCACTATGACATGGTCTTGGATGGTCACTCCTGCCTCTCACAACTACTGGATCACTATGACATGGTCTTGGATGGTCACTCCTGCCTCTCACAACTACTGGATCACTATGACATGGTCTTGGATGGTCACTCCTGCCTCTCACAACTACTGGACCACTATGACATGGTCTTGGATGGTCACTCCTGCCTCTCACAACTACTGGACCACTATGACATGGTCTTGGATGGTCACTACTACCTCTCACAACTACTGGATCACTATGACATGGTCTTGGATGGTCACTCCTGCCTCTCACAACTACTGGACCACTATGACATGGTCTTGGATGGTCACTACTGCCTCTCACAACTACTGGACCACTATGACATGGTCTTGGATGGTCACTACTGCCTCTCACAACTACTGGACCACTATGACATGGTCTTGGATGGTCACTCCTGCCTCTCACAACTACTGGATCACTATGACATGGCCTTGGATGGTCACTCCTGCCTCTCACAACTACTGGACCACTATGACATGGTCTTGGATGGTCACTCCTGCCTCTCACAACTACTGGACCACTATGACATGGTCTTGGATGGTCACTACTACCTCTCACAACTACTGGATCACTATGACATGGTCTTGGATGGTCACTCCTGCCTCTCACAACTACTGGACCACTATGACATGGTCTTGGATGGTCACTACTGCCTCTCACAACTACTGGACCACTATGACATGGTCTTGGATGGTCACTACTGCCTCTCACAACTACTGGACCACTATGACATGGTCTTGGATGGTCACTACTGCCTCTCACAACTACTGGACCACTATGACATGGTCTTGGATGGTCACTCCTGCCTCTCACAACTACTGGACCACTATGACATGGTCTTGGATGGTCACTACTGCCTCTCACAACTACTGGATCACTATGACATGGTCTTGGATGGTCACTCCTGCCTCTCACAACTACTGGACCACTATGACATGGTCTTGGATGGTCACTACTGCCTCTCACAACTATTGGACCACTATGACATGGTCTTGGATGGTCACTACTGCCTCTCACAACTACTGGACCACTATGACATGGTCTTGGATGGTCACTACTGCCTCTCACAACTACTGGACCACTATGACATGGTCTTGGATGGTCACTCCTGCCTCTCACAACTACTGGACCACTATGACATGGTCTTGGATGGTCACTACTGCCTCTCACAACTACTGGACCACTATGACATGGTCTTGGATGGTCACTACTGCCTCTCACAACTACTGGACCACTATGACATGGTCTTGGATGGTCACTCCTGCCTCTCACAACTACTGGACCACTATGACATGGTCTTGGATGGTCACTACTGCCTCTCACAACTACTGGACCACTATGACATGGTCTTGGATGGTCACTACTGCCTCTCACAACTACTGGACCACTATGACATGGTCTTGGATGGTCACTACTGCCTCTCACAACTACTGGACCACTATGACATGGTCTTGGATGGTCACTCCTGCCTCTCACAACTACTGGACCACTATGACATGGTCTTGGATGGTCACTACTGCCTCTCACAACTACTGGACCACTATGACATGGTCTTGGATGGTCACTCCTGCCTCTCACAACTACTGGACCACTATGACATGGTCTTGGATGGTCACTCCTGCCTCTCACAACTACTGGACCACTATGACATGGTCTTGGATGGTCACTACTGCCTCTCACAACTACTGGACCACTATGACATGGTCTTGGATGGTCACTCCTGCCTCTCACAACTACTGGACCACTATGACATGGTCTTGGATGGTCACTACTGCCTCTCACAACTACTGGACCACTATGACATGGTCTTGGATGGTCACTACTGTCTCTCACAACTACTGGACCACTATGACATGGTCTTGGATGGTCACTACTGCCTCTCACAACTACTGGACCACTATGACATGGTCTTGGATGGTCACTCCTGCCTCTCACAACTACTGGACCACTATGACATGGTCTTGGATGGTCACTCCTGCCTCTCACAACTACTGGATCACTATGACATGGTCTTGGATGGTCACTCTTGCCTCTCACAACTACTGGACCACTATGACATGGTCTTGGATGGTCACTCCTGCCTCTCACAACTACTGGATCACTATGACATGGTCTTGGATGGTCACTCTTGCCTCTCACAACTACTGGACCACTATGACATGGTCTTGGATGGCCACTCCTGCCTCTCACAACTACTGGACCACTATGACATGGTCTTGGATGGTCACTCCTGCCTCTCACAACTACTGGATCACTATGACATGGTCTTGGATGGTCACTCCTGCCTCTCACAACTACTGGATCACTATGACATGGTCTTGGATGGTCACTCCTGCCTCTCACAACTACTGGACCACTATGACATGGTCTTGGATGGTCACTCCTGCCTCTCACAACTACTGGACCACTATGGCATGGTCTTGGATGGTCACTACTGCCTCTCACAACTACTGGACCACTATGACATGGTCTTGGATGGTCACTACTGCCTCTCACAACTACTGGACCACTATGACATGGTCTTGGATGGCCACTCCTGCCTCTCACAACTACTGGACCACTATGACATGGTCTTGGATGGTCACTCCTGCCTCTCACAACTACTGGACCACTATGACATGGTCTTGGATGGTCACTCCTGCCTCTCACAACTACTGGATCACTATGACATGGTCTTGGATGGTCACTCCTGCCTCTCACAACTACTGGATCACTATGACATGGTCTTGGATGGTCACTCCTGCCTCTCACAACTACTGGACCACTATGACATGGTCTTGGATGGTCACTCCTGCCTCTCACAACTACTGGACCACTATGGCATGGTCTTGGATGGTCACTACTGCCTCTCACAACTACTGGACCACTATGACATGGTCTTGGATGGTCACTACTGCCTCTCACAACTACTGGACCACTATGACATGGTCTTGGATGGTCACTACTGCCTCTCACAACTACTGGACCACTATGACATGGTCTTGGATGGTCACTCCTGCCTCTCACAACTACTGGACCACTATGACATGGTCTTGGATGGTGACTACTGCCTCTCACAACTACTGGACCACTATGACATGGTCTTGGATGGTCACTACTGTCTCTCACAACTACTGGACCACTATGACATGGTCTTGGATGGTCACTACTGCCTCTCACAACTACTGGACCACTATGACATGGTCTTGGATGGTCACTCCTGCCTCTCACAACTACTGGACCACTATGACATGGTCTTGGATGGTCACTCCTGCCTCTCACAACTACTGGACCACTCTCTAGGTTGGAATATTGCTGTACACTAACTGAAGGCTGGTGAAACTGCAGACTTGGAGAATGTACAGAGAACTTTCACTGCACGTTTAAGTACGATAAGCACCCAAATTACTAGGAATAATTGAAGTCCCTTGATCTCTAGATAAATGGTTCAGAGAACCGACAAGTTGATAAATTAGACACATGTGCAACACTCGGGTATCTTTATTGAGGAAACGTTTCGCCACACAGTGGCTTCACTTGCCTAACCCTTGAGGTTACATGACGCACTTCCACACTGGTCAGTGACACCACCTACGACTGCTGTACCTCTCCTACCTACAGTATATAAGCTACTTCTCCCCACATATGTTGTATTCTTGTCAACATTGATGGACTGATTACATTGTCTCAAGGCCGAGGGACTGATTACCTCAACCTCCTCCTGTTCTTCAGTCTCCTTTGTATGGACTGATAAAGTCACTGTGTGGT
>NC_091387.1:7322999-7325499 GCF_038502225.1 Cherax quadricarinatus
TGCTCATTAAAAACCAGTGGGGTTTTGAGAAAATGGAAGGAATGGATGGCATGGGCGAAAGGGACTACTTAGTAGGAACAATCCAGTCTGAGGGACATAAGGTGATAATTGCAGTAATGTACAACCCACCACAGAACTGCAGGAGGCCAAGAGAAGAATACGATGAGAGCAACAGAGCAATGATCAACACACTAGCCGAGGTGGCCAGGAGAGCACACATGGGGGGAGCAAAGTTACTAGTTATGGGTGATTTCAATCACAAGGAGATTGACTGGGAAAACCTGGAGCCCCATGGGGGTCCCGAAACATGGAGAGCCAAGATGATGGATGTGGTACTGGAGAACCTCATGCATCAACATGTTAGAGACACTACCAGAGAGAGAGGAGAGGATGAACCAGCAAGGTTGGACCTTGTATTCACCATGAGTAGTTCGGACATCGAGGGTATCATGTATGAAAGGCCCCTGGGAGCTAGTGATCATGTGGTTCTGTGCTTCGACTACATAGTTGAGCTCCAAGTGGAGAGAGTAGCAGAAATAGGCTGGGAAAAACCAAACTACAAAAGGGGGAACTACTCAGGCATGAGGAACTTCCTTCAAGACATTCAGTGGGAGAGGGAACTGACAGGAAAACCAGTACAAGAAATGATGGACTATGTAGCAACAAAATGCAAGGAGGCAGAGGAGAGGTTTGTTCCCAAGGGAAACAGAAATAATGGGAAGAACAGAACGAGTCCTTGGTTCACCCAAAGGTGTAGGGAGGCAAAAACTAGGTGTAATAGAGAATGGAAAAGGTACAGAAGACAGAGAACTCAGGAAAATAAAGAAATCAGCCGAAGAGCCAGAAACGAATATGCACTGATAAGAAGGGAGGCTCAGAGACAATATGAAAATGACATAGCATCAAAAGTAAAGACTGACCCGAAGCTGTTGTACAGCCACATCAGGAGGAAAACAACAGTCAAGGACCAGGTAATCAGACTGAGGAAGGGTGATGGGGAATTCACAAGAAACGACCGAGAGGTATGTCAGGAGCTCAACACAAGATTTAAAGAGGTATTTACAGTGGAAACCAGTAGGACTCCAAGAAATCAGAACAGGGGGGCACACCAGCAAGTGCTGGATGAGGTACATATAACCAAGGAGGAGGTGAAGAAGCTGCTATGCGAACTTGACACCTCAAAGGCGGTGGGACCAGACAACATCTCTCCATGGGTCCTTAAAGAGGGAGCAGAGATATTGTGTGAGCCATTAACAAAGATCTTCAACACATCATTTGAAACTGGGCAACTCCCTGAGGTATGGAAAATGGCAAATGTAGTCCCAATCTTTAAAAAAGGAGACAGACATGAAGCATTAAACTACAGACCAGTGTCACTGACATGTATAGTATGCAAAATCATGGAGAAGATTATCAGGAGAAGAGTGGTGGAACACCTAGAAAGGAATGATCTCATCAACAGCAGCCAACATGGTTTCAGGGACGGGGAAATCCTGTGTCACAAACCTACTGGAGTTCTATGACATGGTGACAGCAGTAAGACAAGAGAGAGAGGGGTGGGTTGATAGCATTTTTTGGACTGCAAGAAGGCGTTTGACACAGTTCCACACAAGAGATTGGTGCAAAAACTGGAGGACCAAGCAGGGATAACAGGGAAGGCACTACAATGGATCAGGGAATACTTGTCAGGAAGACAGCAGCGAGTCATGGTACGTGGCGAGGTGTCAGAGTGGGAACCTGTGACCAGTGGGGTCCTGCAGGGGTCAGTCCTAGGACCAGTGCTGTTTCTGGTATTTGTGAACGACATGACGGAAGGAATAGACTCTGAGGTGTCCCTGTTTGCAGATGACGTGAAGTTGATGAGAAGAATTCACTCGATCGAAGACCAGGCAGAACTACAAAGGGATCTGGACAGGCTGCAGACCTGGTCCAGCAATTGGCTCCTGGAGTTCAATCCCACCAAGTGCAAAGTCATGAAGATTGGGGAAGGGCAAAGAAGGCCGCAGACGGAGTACAGTCTAGGGGGCCAGAGACTACAAACCTCACTCAAGGAAAAAGATCTTGGGGTGAGTATAACACCAGGCACATCTCCTGAAGCGCACATCAACCAAATAACTGCTGCAGCATATGGGCGCCTAGCAAACCTCAGAACAGCATTCCGACATCTTAATAAGGAATCATTCAGGACCTGTACACCGTGTACGTTAGGCCCATATTGGAGTATGCGGCACCAGTTTGGAACCCACACCTAGCCAAGCACTTGAAGAAACTAGAGAAAGTGCAAAGGTTTGCAACAAGACTAGTCCCAGAGCTAAGAGGTATGTCCTACGAGGAGAGGTTAAGGGAAATCAACCTGACGACACTGGAGGACAGGAGAGATAGGGGGGACATGATAACGACATACAAAATACTGAGAGGAATTGACAAGGTGGACAAAAACAGGATGTTCCAGAGATTGGACACAGTAACAAGGGGACACAGTTGGAAGCTAAAGACACAG
>NC_091387.1:7327999-7335499 GCF_038502225.1 Cherax quadricarinatus
CCAGACACAGGAGGAAGGGCAAACACACCCCACAGAATCTCCCACCAAAAGACCCCACCCGCGACATTCCCAACGCAACTGAGCAACCCATACTCCAACCCACTCACTGTTCCCTCTGCCACCAACCCCCTTATCACAAACCTCACCCCAACAGCTGTCCCTTATGGGCATTCTGACCCCACCCCCATCAGCACATACCCCACCTACACCACAGCCCCATATAGGCCCCCACCAAGGCTCTCCCTCCCCCAACCCCAATACACTTGCATGACCACAATGATAGAAAAGAAACTAAAGGTTTGGTACACAAATGCGGATGGAATAATGAATAAACATGAGGAGTGGAATGAAAGAATCAGTGAAAAATCCCCAGACATCATAGCAGTCACAGAAACAAAACTCGCTGAGATAATAACAGACACAATCTTCCCAACAGGATATCAGATCCTGAGGAAAGATAGAAAGAGTAGAGGGGGAGGAGGGGTTGCACTGCTCATAAAACACCAATGGGGATTTGAGGAAATGGAAGGCATGGACATGATTGGAGAAAGAGACTACATTGTAGGTACAATTCAGTCCGGAGAACATAAAGTAGTCATTGGAGTGATGTATAACCCACCACAGAACTGCAGGAGGCCAAGAGAGGAGTACGAAGAAAACAACAGGGTGATGGTGGACACACTGGCTGAGGTGGCAAGAAGAGCTCACTCGAGCAGAGCAAAGTTACTGGTAATGGGCGATTTCAACCACAGGGAGATCGACTGGGAAAACCTGGAGCCACATGGGGGTCCCGAAACATGGAGAGCAAAGATGATGGATGTGGTACTTGAAAACCTCATGCATCAACATGTCAGGGACACAACCAGAGAGAGAGGGGAGGATGAGCCAGCAAGACTGGATCTTGTGTTCACCCTGAGCAGTTCAGACATCGAGGACATCACTTACGAGAGGCCCCTTGGAGCTAGCGATCATGTGGTTCTGAGTTTTGACTATATAGTAGAGTTACAAGTGGAGAAGGGAACAGGAACTGAAGGGGACAGGCCAAACTACAAAAGGGGGGACTACACAGGTATGAGAAACTTCCTGCAGGAGGTTCAGTGGGACAGAGAAATGGTAGGAAAATCAGTAAACGAGATGATGGAATATGTGGCAACAAAGTGCAAGGAGGCAGAGGAAAGTTTTGTTCCCAAGGGAAACAGAAATAATAGGAAGACCAAGACGAGTCCTTGGTTTACCCGAAGGTGTAGGGAGGCAAAAGCTAAGTGCAACAGAGAATGGAAAAGGTACAGGAGGCATAGGACCCAGGAAAACAAGGAGATTAGTAGAAGAGCCAGAAACGAGTATGCACAGATAAGGAGGGAGGCCCAGAGACAGTATGAAAACGACATAGCATCGAAAGTCAAATCTGACCCGAAACTGCTGTATAGCCACATTAGGAAGAAGACAACAGTCAAGGACCAGGTGATAAGGCTGAGGAAAGAAGGTGGGGAACTCACAAGAAACGATCAAGAGGTATGTGAGGAGCTCAACACGAGATTTAAGGAAGTATTTACAGTAGAGACAGGAAGGACTCTGGGGGGACAGACCAGATGGGGACACCAACAAGGAATACACCAACAAGTGTTGGACGACATACATACAGATGAGGAGGAGGTAAAGAAACTGCTAAGGGACATCGATACCTCAAAGGCAATGGGACCGGACAACATCTCTCCATGGGTCCTTAGAGAGGGAGCAGATATGTTGTGTGTACCACTTACCACAATCTTCAACACATCCCTGGAAACTGGGCAACTACCTGAGGTATGGAAGACAGCAAATGTAGTTCCCATTTTCAAAAAAGGAGACAGAAAAGAGGCACTAAACTATAGACCTGTGTCATTGACGTGTATAGTATGCAAAATTATGGAGAAGATTATCAGGAGGAGAGTGGTGGAGCACCTGGAACGGAACAGGAGTATAAATGCCAACCAGCACGGATTCACGGAAGGCAAATCCTGTGTCACAAACCTTCTGGAGTTCTATGATAAAATAACAGAAGTAAGACAAGAGAGAGAGGGGTGGGTTGATTGCATCTTCTTGGACTGCAAGAAGGCCTTTGACACAGTTCCTCACAAGAGATTAGTGCAGAAGCTAGAGCATCAGGCGCATATAACAGGAAGGGCACTGCAATGGATCAGAGAATACCTGACAGGGAGGCAACAACGAGTCATGGTACGTAATGATGTATCACAGTGGGCACCTGTGACGAGCGGGGTCCCACAGGGGTCGGTCTTAGGACCAGTGCTATTTTTGGTATATGTGAACGACATGACGGAAGGGTTAGACTCAGAAGTGTCCCTGTTTGCAGATGATGTGAAGTTAATGAGGAGAATTAAATCTGATGAGGACCAGGCAGGACTTCAAAGAGACCTGGACAGACTGGACACCTGGTCCAGCAAATGGCTTCTCGAATTTAATCCTGCCAAATGCAAAGTCATGAAGATAGGGGAAGGGCACAGAAGACCGCAGACAGAGTATAGGCTAGGTGGACAAAGACTGCAAACCTCACTCAAGGAGAAAGATCTTGGGGTGAGTATAACACCGAGCATGTCTCCGGAAGCACACATCAATCAGATAACTGCTGCAGCATATGGGCGCCTGGCAAACCTGAGAACAGCATTCCGATACCTTAGTAAGGAATCATTCAAGACACTGTACACCGTGTATGTCAGGCCCATACTGGAGTATGCAGCACCTGTTTGGAACCCGCACTTGATAAAGCACGTCAAGAAACTAGAGAAAGTACAAAGGTTTGCAACAAGGTTAGTTCCAGAGCTAAGGGGAATGTCCTATGAAGAAAGATTAAGGGAAATCGGCCTGACGACACTGGAGGACAGGAGGGTCAGGGGAGACATGATAACGACATATAAAATACTGCGTGGAATAGACAAGGTGGACAAGGACAGGATGTTCCAGGGAGGGGACACAGAAACAAGAGGCCACAATTGGAAGTTGAAGACACAAATGAGTCAGAGAGATAGTAGGAAGTATTTCTTCAGTCATAGAGTTGTAAGGCAGTGGAATAGCCTAGGAAATGACGTAGTGGAGGCAGGAACCATACACAGTTTTAAGACGAGGTTTGATAAAGCTCATGGAGCGGGGAGAGAGAGGGCCTAGTAGCAACCGGTGAAGAGGCGGGGCCAGGAGCTAGGACTCGACCCCTGCAACCACAAATAGGTGAGTACAAATAGGTGAGTACACACACACACACTGGCTGGTCTACCTGCCAGGCAGCAGCAGTGTCAGGGTAGACGCGGGTGAGGTCACACAACACACACACACACACACACACACACACACACACACACACACACACACACACACACACACACACACACACACACACACACTGGCTGGTCTACCTGCCAGGCAGCAGCAGTGTCAGGGTAGACGCGGGTGAGGTCACACAACACACACACAACACACACACACACACACACACACACACACACACACACACACACACACACACACACACACTGGCTGGTCTACCTGCCAGGCAGCAGCAGTGTCAGGGTAGACGCGGGTGAGGACGGACATACACACACTTCCCTGTCACCTCCTGGTAAGTCTACCAACATTACATCCATTTCCTCTCATCCATCTGGTTCCTGAGTCATCATAGCATCCACCAACATGCCCAAAGCCGGCCCAAGAGGAGTGAAAAGCCGAGAAAATCGATGAAAATACAGGCTGGCGCCGCCAGCTTGGTGGTGGAGCCAGACCTTCACACCGCTGCCAGACGTCGCCATCATCACCACATTTATCACAATATTTCCTCTCTGGGTATGTAACAGTGGGCGTGTGTGCCCCGGGGGGCATGATTGGGGCATGGCCCATGCATGGGGTACCCCAGGGTGGGGGTGGGTGTTGTGGTTGGGGGGTATGGGGCATGTTTTGTACCCCCCTGGTATTCTGTCAGCAAACATGACGTCATAATAAACACAAACCCACAATAACCCACAATAACCCGCCCACACACACCCACACCCACCCACACGCACCCACATACCTCCACACACGCCCACACCGCCCAAATAACACCGAAATATAGGGGAAATAGCGTGAACTTGGCCCCCCCGCCCCCCCCCTCTGGGCGCCAAGATTGCTGCCGGATTTTTGTTATTTTCGTTATTTTTCGATTTTTCCCGCGTTTTTTGGCGTTTTTTGTTCCATTTTTGTAATTTATGAATATTTGTTGTCGAATGTTATTGATGGACTTAGGGAAATATTTTGAGGAATGGTTATTGGTGGTGATTGTGGTAGTTCTGGTGATTGTGGTAGTTCTGGTGGTTGTGGTAGTTCTGGTGGTTGTGGTAGTTCTGGTTGTTGTAGTTCTGGTGGTTGTGGTAGTTCTGGTTGTTGTGGTAGTTCTGGTTGTTGTGGTAGTTCTGGTGGTTGTGGTAGTTCTGGTGATTGTGGTAGTTCTGGTGGTTGTGGTAGTTCTGGTGGTTGTGGTAGTTCTGGTGGTTGTGGTAGTTCTGGTGGTTGTGGTAGTTCTGGTGGTTGTGGTAGTTCTGGTGGTTGTGGTAGTTCTGGTGGTTGTGGTAGTTCTGGTGGTTGTGGTAGTTCTGGTGGTTGTGGTAGTTCTGGTGATTGTGGTAGTTCTGGTGGTTGTGGTAGTTCTGGTGGTTGTGGTAGTTCTGGTGGTTGTGGTAGTTCTGGTGGTTGTGGTAGTTCTGGTGGTTGTGGTAGTTCTGGTGGTTGTGGTAGTTCTGGTGGTTGTGGTAGTTCTGGTGGTTGTGGTAGTTCTGGTGGTTGTGGTAGTTCTGGTGGTTGTGGTAGTTCTGGTGGTTGTGGTAGTTCTGGTGGTTGTGGTAGTTCTGGTTGTTGTGGTAGTTCTGGTGGTTGTGGTAGTTCTGGTGGTTGTGGTAGTTCTGGTGGTTGTGGTAGTTCTGGTGGTTGTGGTAGTTCTGGTGGTTGTGGTAGTTCTGGTGATTGTGGTAGTTCTGGTGGTTGTGGTAGTTCTGGTGGTTGTGGTAGTTCTGGTGGTTGTGGTAGTTCTGGTGATTGTGGTAGTTCTGGTGGTTGTGGTAGTTCTGGTGGTTGTGGTAGTTCTGGTGGTTGTGGTAGTTCTGGTTGTTGTGGTTCTGGTGGTTGTGGTAGTTCTGGTTATTGTGGTAGTTCTGGTGGTTGTGGTAGTTCTTGTTGTTGTGGTAGTTCTGGTGGTTGTGGTAGTTCTGGTGATTGTGGTAGTTCTGGTGGTTGTGGTAGTTCTGGTTGTTGTGGTAGTTCTGGTTGTTGTGGTAGTTCTGGTGGTTGTGGTAGTTCTGGTGGTTGTGGTAGTTCTGGTGGTTGTGGTAGTTCTGGTTGTTGTGGTAGTTCTGGTGATTGTGGTAGTTCTGGTTGTTCTGGTTGTTGTGGTAGTTCTGGTGGTTGTGGTAGTTCTGGTGGTTGTGGTAGTTCTGGTTGTTGTGGTAGTTCTGGTTTTTGTGGTAGTTCTGGTTGTTGTAGTTCTGGTGGTTGTGGTAGTTCTGGTGGTTGTGGTAGTTCTGGTGGTTGTGGTAGTTCTGGTGGTTGTGGTAGTTCTGGTTGTTGTGGTAGTTCTGGTTGTTGTGGTAGTTCTGGTGGTTGTGGTAGTTCTGGTGGTTGTGGTAGTTCTGGTGGTTGTGGTAGTTCTGGTGGTTGTGGTAGTTCTGGTGATTGTGGTAGTTCTGGTGGTTGTGGTAGTTCTGGTGATTGTGGTAGTTCTGGTGATTGTGGTAGTTCTGGTGGTTGTGGTAGTTTTGGTGATTGTGGTAGTTCTGGTGGTTGTGGTAGTTCTGGTAATTGTGGTAGTTCTGGTGGTTGTGGTAGTTCTGGTTGTTGTGGTAGTTCTGGTGGTTGTGGTAGTTCTGGTTGTTGTGGTAGTTCTGGTTGTTGTGGTAGTTCTGGTGGTTGTGGTAGTTCTGGTGATTGTGGTAGTTCTGGTGGTTGTGGTAGTTCTGGTTGTTGTGGTGGTTCTGGTGGTTGTGGTAGTTCTGGTGGTTGTGGTAGTTCTGGTGATTGTGGTAGTTCTGGTGGTTGTGGTAGTTCTGGTGGTTGTGGTAGTTCTGGTTGTTGTGGTAGTTCTGGTGGTTGTGGTAGTTCTGGTTGTTGTGGTAGTTCTGGTTGTTGTGGTAGTTCTGGTGGTTGTGGTAGTTCTGGTGGTTGTGGTAGTTCTGGTTGCTGTGGTAGTTCTGGTGGTTGTGGTAGTTCTGGTTGCTGTGGTAGTTCTGGTGGTTGTGGTAGTTCTGGTGGTTGTGGTAGTTCTGGTGGTTGTGGTAGTTCTGGTGGTTGTGGTAGTTCTGGTTGTGGTAGTTCTGGTGGTTGTGGTAGTTCTGGTTGTTGTGGTAGTTCTGGTGGTTGTGGTAGTTCTGGTGATTGTGGTAGTTCTGGTGGTTGTGGTAGTTCTGGTGGTGGTGATTGTGGTAATTCTGGTGGTTGTGGCAGTTCTGGTGGTGGTGATTGTGGTAGTTCTGGTGGTGGTGATTGTGGTAGTTCTGGTGGTTGTGGCAGCTCTGGTGGTGATTGTGGTAGTTCTGGTGGTGATAATTTTGGTAGTTCTGGTGGTTGTGGCAGCTCTGGTGGTGATTGTGGTAGTTCTGGTGGTGATAATTGTGGTAGTTCTAATGATTGTGGTAGTTCTGGTGGTGATAATTGTGCTAGTTCTGGTGGTGGTGATTGTGGTAGTTCTGGTGGTTGTGGCAACTCTGGTGGTGATTGTGGTAGTTCTGATGATTGTGGTAGTTCTGGTGGTTGTGGTAGTTCTGGTGGTGATAATTGTGCTAGTTCTGGTGGTTGTGATTGTGGTAGTTCTGGTGGCTGTGATTGTGATGGTGGTAGTAATTATAGTAGAGGTGTTGGTAATTGTAGTATTGGTGGTGATTGTGGTAGTGGTGGTGGTGATTGGTGGTGGTGGTAATTGTGGTAGTGGCGGTTATGGCAGTGGTCAGTGTTGGAGAGACCGTGGCCAGAGTTGGAGAGACCGAGGGCTGTTGCAAAGACCGTGGTCAGTGTTGAGACCGTGGTCAGTGTTGAGACTGTGGTCAGTGTTTGAGACTGTGGTCAGTGTTGAAGAGACCGTGGTCAATGTTGAAGAGACTGTGGGCAGTGTTGGAGAGACCGAGGGCTGTTGCAAAGACCGTGGTCAGTGTTGGAGACTGGGCAGTGTTGGAGAGACCATGGGCAGTGTTGAAGAGACTCTGGGCAGTGTTGGAGAGACTGTGGGCAGTGTTAGAGAGACTGTGGGCAGCGTTGGAGAGACTGTGGTCAGTGTTGGAGAGACTGTGGTCAGTGTTGAAGAGACCGTGGTCAGTGTTGAAGAGACCGTGGTCAGTGTTGAAGAGACCGTGGTCAGTGTTGAAGAGACTGTGGTCAGTGTTGGAGAGACTGTGGTCAGTGTTGGAGAGACTGTGGTCAGTGTTGGAGAGACTGTGGTCAGTGTTGGAGAGACTGTGGTCAGTGTTGAAGAGACTGTGGTCAGTGTTGAAGAGACAG
>NC_091387.1:7337999-7350499 GCF_038502225.1 Cherax quadricarinatus
CAGTACATGTACAAGGTATACAAGTACATGTACAAGGTATACAAGTACATGTACAAGGTATACAAGTACATCTACAAGGTATACCAGTACATGTACAAGGTATACCAGTACATGTACAAGGTATACAAGTACATGTATAAGGTATACCAGTACATGTATAAGGTATACCAGTACATGTACAAGGTATACCAGTACATGTACAAGGTATACAAGTACATGTACAAGGTATACAGATCATAGCTGACATCAGTGACATACTACTATATAGAAAGTTGCTTGTTATGCTGAGCATTTCCCGCAAATTATGTCAGTTTTGTCCCAGGATGCCACCCACACCAGTCCACTAACACCCAGGATGCCACCCACACCAGTCCACTAACACCCAGGATGCCACCCACACCAGTCCACTAACACCCAGGATGCCACCCACACCAGTCCACTAACTCCCAGGATGCCACCCACACCAGTCCACTAACACCCAGGATGCCACCCACACCAGTCCACTAACACCCAGGATGCCACCCACACCAGTCCACTAACACCCAGGATGCCACCCACACCAGTCCACTAACACCCAGGATGCCACCCACACCAGTCCACTAACACCCAGGATGCCACCCACACCAGTCCGCTAACACGCAGGATGCCACACCAGCCAGGGGTCTTGAAGACAGCCAGGGGTCTTGACAATCAGGGGGGTGTTGAAGACAACCAGGGGGGTGTTGAAGACAACCAAGGGGGTCTTGAAGACAGCCAGGAGTCTTGACAGCCAGGGGTCTTGAAGACAGCCAGGGCGTCTTGAAGACAGCCAGGGGTCTTGAAGACAGCCAGGGGTCTTGACAATCAGGGGGGTCTTGAAGACAGCCAGGAGTCTTGACAGCCAGGGGTCTTGAAGACAGCCAGGGGTCTTGACAATCAGGGGGGTCTTGAAGACAACCAGGGGGGTCTTGAAGACAGCCAGGAGTCTTGACAGCCAGGGGTCTTGAAGACAGCCAGGGCGTCTTGAAGACAGCCAGGGGTCTTGAAGACAGCCAGGGGTCTTGAAGACAGCCAGGAGTCTTGAAGACAGCCAGGGGTCTTGAAGACAGCCAGGAGTCTTAGAGAGAGCCAGGGGTCTTGACAGCCAGGAGTCTTGAAAACAGCCAGGGGCGTCTTGAAGGCAACCAGGGGGGTCTTGAAGACAGCCAGGGGTCTTGACAATCAGGTGTCTATCGGTATGTATGCTGGGAGGCAGTTGAACAGTCTTGGGCCCCTGACGCTGGCTATTTCTTTTTTCTGGAGTGTCACCATAAAATAATGATAGGCGGCTTGTCCTATTTTCGGTCTTATCCTCCACCGCTGCAGAATCCCCTCCGGAGGGGCTAAACGGCATAGTTACTCCCGCTGTTTACCCGCCCTTCGTTGACTCTGTTGGGCAGAAGTCACATCGCGTCAGCATCCATCTGTGACTTTCACCATGCTAGTTTTGTGTGATAGTATGTTTCAAAAATATAGACCCAACTTCAAAGCAAATTGCTTTGAAATTGAGTCAATCCTGAAACACCCTGTATTAGTAGTGACAGTAAGAGGAGATTCTGAAAGCATCTGTGGTGCTGGTCAGTTTTCCTGGACCCCAATGGAAATAAGTCACTCTGTCTGACTTTTTTGGGTTATCCCAGGTTCTCTACACATATGCTGCTATGTATGATAATTCTATGTAACTGTATTTGTGTATACCTGAATAAACTTACTTACCAATTTGGTATCAGGCCTTGATTGGCAGGGAGGCCTGGTCAAGGACAGGGCCACGGGGGCGTTGACCCCCGGAACAGCCTCACGATAGATTCCAGGCTCACGGGAAGGTTGTCCAGGTATTGTCTTCATTGTTTCTTGTTGCTAAGCGTGCTGGTGTTTCCTGGTGCGTTTTCCAGGTTTTTAGAAGTCTTCCCAGTGTATAGTTTATTGTTGACAAATTAGACACTTGTGAAGCACTTGGGTACTTTTATTGTGGTAACGTTTCGCCAACCAGTGGCTTCATCTGTCCAATACACAGAAGAATGTTTGAAGATCAGGATTTTTGTGTAATCAGTCCCTCAACCTGGAGTTGATGTGATCAGTCCATCAATCTTTTCAAAATTGATGGATGAAATACACACACACCTGTGTGTGTGTGTCTATGCCTCCACTTCTTCACTCTCCAGATTGTTTCACTTCCTGACAACTCTGTGACTGAAGAAATACTTCCTAACATCCCTGTGACTTATCTGAGTTTTTAACCTCCAGTTGTGGCCCCTTGTTGGTGTGTTTCCTTGCTGCTGTGTCCCCTTGTTGCTGTGATACCTCTGCTCCTGTGTTCCCTTGTTGTGTCCCCTTGTTGCTGTGATACCTTTGCTCCTGTGTTCCCTTGTTGTGTCCCATTGTTGCTGTGTCCCCTTGTTGCTGTGTCCCCTTGTTGTTGTGTCCCCTTGTTGCTGTGTCCCCTTGTTGCTGTGTCCCCTTGTTGCTGTGTCCCCTTGTTGCTGTGTCCCCATGTTGCTGTGTCCCCATGTTGCTGTGTCCCCTTGTTGCTGTGTCCCCTTGTTGCTTTGTCCCCTTGTTGCTTTGTCCCCTTGTTGCTGTGTCCCCTTGTTGCTGTGTCCCCTTGTTGCTGTGTCCCCATGTTGCTGTGTCCCCATGTTGCTGTGTCCCCATGTTGCTGTGTCCCCTTGTTGCTGTGTTCCCTTGTTGCTGTGTCCCCTTGTTGCTGTGTTCCCTTGTTGCTGTGTCCCCTTGTTGTGTTGCCCTATCCCTGAAACATTCTGTTTTATCCATCTTGTCAATTCCTCTCAGAATTTGATGTTATCATGTCTCCTCTTCCAGTGTCGTCAGGTTGATTCCTCTTAACCTCTCCTCGTAGGACATTACCCTTTGCTCCGGGACTAGTCTTGTTGCAAACCTTTGAACTTTCACTAATTTCTTGACGTGCTTGACCAGGTGTGGGTTACATATTGGCGCTGCACACTCCAGTATGGGCCTGACTTACACGATATACAGAGTCTTGAGTGTGTGTGTACTCGCCTAATTGTGGTTGCAGGGGTCGATACTCAGCTCCTGGCCCCGCCTCTTCACTGAACGCTACTAGGTCCTCTCTCTCCCTGCTCCATGAGCATTATCATACCTCGTCTTAAAGCTATGTATGGTCCCTGCCTCCACTATATCACTTGCTAGACTATTCCACTTCCTGACCACTCATTGACTGAAGAAATACTTCCTAACATCCCTTTGACTCATCTGAGTCTTCAACTTCCAAGTGTGTGTGTGTGTGTGTGTGAGAGAGAGAGAGAGAGAGAGAGAGAGAGAGAGAGAGAGAGAGAGAGAGAGAGAGAGAGACCAAGGCTCTTCCACCACGTGTTATTGATTGGGGAAGCACCCTAGAAGGGACCACCGCCTTTCCTTCCAGCTGACCCGCCCTTACAGCCTCTCACTGCTCTGTCCACTACCATCCTCTTGTGGTCACGTTATCCTTGTGTCAAGTTCAGCTTGTGGCCAAGTTACCCTTCTGGTAAAGTTATCCTTGTTTACGGGTGACGTTCTTCTTGTGTTGGAGTGTTGGAGGTGTTGATGGAGTGTTGGAGGTATATTGGTGTGTTGGTGGAGTATTGGAGGTGTGTTGGAGGTTGTTGGTGGGGTGTTGGAGGTGTGTTGGTGGAGTATTGGAGGTGTGTTGGGGTACTGGTGGTGTGTTGGTGGTGGTGTGTTGGTGGTGGTGTGTTGGTGGTGGTGTGTTGGTGGTGGTGTGTTGGTGGTGGTGTGTTGGTGGTGGTGTGTTGGTGGTGGTGTGTTGGTGGTGGTGTGTTGGTGGTGGTGTGTTGGTGGTGGTGTGTTGTTGATGGTGTGTTGGTGGAGTGTTGGTGGGATGTTGGTGTTATGCTTTTGTTTGAGAGACATTTCGTCTATCAGGACCGTCAGCAGTGGATCTCGTCACCTACAATGTCTTGGAGATCATCCATCTCACCTTCGACAGTATTTTAAGACTCCAGTCTCATGCATCAGCTTCATACTGTTCCAGACCACGAAGCTGAACTCTTATCCAGGCTGGGGGACGGACCACCTCAAATCTCCATTACTACTTCTGCCTATGTATTTGACTGAAGAAGCCTACGTGTCATCAGTAAAGATACCCAGCTGTTGGACATGTATCTTAATCTTTATCAGTGTACCTTTACTTTTGAGGTACCTTTAATGAGCTTCGAGAGTTTGTCTACTCTCGGAGCCCGGCTATGGGTCAGGCTTGCCTGGTCCCGAGACATGATTAATGAGACATAGTGGTGGTGATAGTAGCAATAGTAGTGTTAGTAGCACTAGTATTAGTAGTAATAGCAATAGTAGTGGTGCCATAGAGGAACACTGCAGTAGGCCTGTTGGCCCATACTTGGCAGGTCCTTTACAAAACCAACCCACTTTCAGTGCTACCTTAACAGTAAGCTGTCAAATCTATTCACTCATCTGCAAGTCTCACTCAAATTCAATCCCTTTCACTCGTGTATTTATCCAACCTAAATTTGAAACTACCCAAGGTTTTGGCTTCAATAATCCTACTAGGCAGACTGTTCCACTCATCAACTACCCTATTACCAAACCAATACTTTCGTATATCCTTTCTAAATCTAACTTTATTTAATTTGAATCCATTACTGCGGGTTCTCTCTTGGAGGGAGATCCTGAAGGCTTTATTTATATCCCAGTTATTAATACCCATCTTCCACTTATACACTTCGATCATGGCTCCTCTCATTCATCGTCTTACTAGTCAGTGTGATTTAAGGGATTTCAGTCTTGCTTCATAAGGAAGATTTCTTGTATTAATGTTGGTAGAATTACCGACAATATGTAAAGTAAAAGGACACAAGTGCAACTAATGTGACATTTTATTGTGGCAACGTTTCGCTCTCCAGGAGCTTTGTCAAGCCGTTAAGAACAATATGTATGTATAATGTTGGCCAAGACCAGGGTCCTGGCACGGGTCTTAATCTTGAGATGACCCATCTCTGGCTCCTGAAGGAGAAATGAGTCTACGTTGTTGCAGCACATGCTGCTCAAGCACTGTTCTGGACAGTTTATCTAGTGCATCTCATAAGCGACTGTGATTTGGTACTGAAGTTACTCCATCTCAGCTGTTTCCTGAGCTGGGGACTGGGCTCTGTCCGCTCTGCGAATCTGCAGATTCACGGCATCCACCGTCTCCTCCTCCTCGGTCAGTAAACACACCCTCAGGAGTCTGCTGACCATCTGCCGGAACATTCTTTGTTGTTCCATTGAGTTGATTGTGTTTCAAATATCCGTGAATGCCTTGATGAATGTTAGAGAGCCTCCCTGCTGAGGGCCTGCGTTGTCGGTGAGTTCGAGGCAGTGGATATTATCTGGGATGTTGTGATCTGCGAGGACTGCTCAGGGTTGTATTTCTTCCCTGTGTGCCAAGTTGGGTAGCCGGCATCTGCTGGTGAGGTGCATGCATGGCCAGGGAAGCCTGCATAGTGGCTGTGCCGGGCAAAGAGTGCCTGCGTTGCTGTGTTATGACCGGTGGGGGCTCGTGTAGTGCCGTCTGCTGATTGCGTTGCCTAGATGTTTCCTGTTGGCGCCGCTTGTTCCTCATGTTTTTGTTTCTTCGTTAAGGTAGAGGGGGCAGGCTTCTGTCTATGATGCCTGGTTGAGCTTCGAGGGTCGGAAATTCCTCGGCATTGAGTTGGGTGGCCTGATGAGAGTTCTGCAGTATGGCAGGATTCTCTGCACCCATCGTCTGCTGAGGGTGATGCTCTGCCGTAGCTTGTTGCCTCGTTGTTGGCGTCTTCCAGGCCTCACGAATTCTAGCGAGCCTTTCGGGGCATTGAGGGTTCCAGGCATGGTGTTTCTGCCTGCAATTCGGGCATCGTGGAGTGGGTGGTGATGCATTCTTCAACTTGGTGATGTAGTCCTCGGTAGGGTGGGGCTGGCTACAGACAGAGTGCACCCAGGTGTCCGTAACGTTGGCACTTGAAACAGGGAACTGGTTCTGCCGTGTAAGTAAATTTTTTCAGGTATACACAATACAGTTACATAGAATTATCATACATAGCAGCATATGTGTAGAGAACCTAGGATAACCTAGGAGACCGTGAAGGTCTTGACATCGTACCTGCCCCAAGAACCGAGGTCCAGCTGGGATGGCAGTGGTCCTACATGCTGTATGAGGACCTGCCGGGTTAGTGCGTTGCCTGCTACTGCCTCGATGGGCATCATTAGTGGGTACCGCATCACAACACCCTTAGTGATCTACCGAGAATCCAGTTCCTCCAGGGTGAAGGAGTGGTCTGTGTCCATGGATATATATAGGCTTAGAGTGAGGTGTAATACTAGTGGTAGTAGTAGTGGTAATACAATATGGTAGAACAGTCAACTTGCACATGAGTAAAAGATTACAATAGCTATTACTTGGGTAGCATAAAAATAGGTTAGAGGAATATTTCTGTTGGTGGTTGGATCTGAGGTCTGTTTCAGTGTTCCTCTGTCGTGTTTTTGTGTACCAGAGACTACGTGATGGCAGGTTTACTGTTTTGTGGAGAATTTGGCTCTGATTACTAGTCAGGCGTCATTGAATTTCATGAAGTGATTGGTGGAATTCCGGTGTTGTGCGCAGACGTTGTTCAACTTATCATTCCTGAAGATTGAGACACTTATGCAGCATATGGGAATCTTAATTAAGGAAACGTTTCGCAACACAATGGCTTCATCAGTCTAGTACAAAGTAGAAATGGGTAAGGAGAGGAGGAGTTTGAGGTAATCAGTCCCTCAGCCTGGAATCGATGTGTTCAGTCCATCTTGTAGAAAGTGCAGCACATGGCCGGAGAAGTGGCTTGTATACTGTAGTCACGTGAGTAGAAGCAGGAAGCAGTAGGTCTTCGCCCATAGGTTGGACATGTATTGAAGAATTTCTTATATCAAGATCCCATGATACTGAAGTGTCTGACAGATGTGATAAATGGTTTTGAAAACCGACACATCACATTATCATTCCTACATGCGTTAATGTGTTCATTGAGGCGTGTTTCGAGGTTCCTAGCTGTTTCCCCTACATATATCTTGTCGCAGCCTCCACAAGGTAAAGTGTAAACACCTGCATTGACTGGTTCATGGTGCTTCGATTTTGTCCTGGTTAGATCCTTTATGGAAATCCTGGATGCGATGGCGACTATAGTGTTAGTTTGTGTGAGTACCTTGGAAACGTTCAGTGCAACCTGGCTGTTGGGCAGGATTGTAATTTTGTTGGGAGTGGTGGTGCGTGGAGAATTAATGATCTGAAGAGCTCTTTTCTTGCAGTCTTTGATGAAATAGGAAGGAAAATGTAGATCATTGCAGATTTGGTGAATGTATGTACATTCCTCGTCAAGAAACTCAGGACTACAAATTCGGTATTACGCTCTTAGGAAAAACCCGATGATGATGCCTCTTTTGGTCTTGGTATCTTGACTGGAATAGAAATGTGAGAGATCATTTTTATTGGTAAGTTTGCGGTAAACTTAAAATCTTAGATTGTTATGAACTTTGTGAATGAGGACGTCTAGAAAAGGTAGCTTATCATTGGCTTCTTTTTCTAGAGTAAACTGGATCGCAGGTTCAACTGCGTTGAGCCTTGACTGAAGATTCCGTACATCAAAACGTTTGGGAGTTATTACGAGGACGTCCACGTAACGTAACCAAGTGACGCTGGTGGGGATGATGTTTACCTGGAGTTTATCTGGAGAGGGTTTCGGGGGTCGGTGAATTGTCCTTATGATTTCTTGTGCTGTTTTAATTTTGTCATTCTGTTAAGCTGTAGTATAACCACTGGACTTCTGTTGTTTACACTTCTTGATATAAATCCCAGTAATCCGTTTGCCTTTTTACGCACGCTTAGGCATTGCTGTCTTGGTTTAAGGTTGCTGCTTATCATAATCCACAAGTTCTTTCCACATTATGTATGGCTAAGTTCTATATTTAGCTTAATAAGTGCTAGGGTTATGGACTTTCCCGAGCTTCAGAACTCTGCATTTAACTCTTCCACTTAAACACTTGGATCATGTCTGCCCTCATTCTTCGTCTTACAAGTGAATGTAATTTAAGGATCTTCAATCCTCCTTCATACGGAAGATTTCTATTGCTATGAATTAATTTAGTCATCCTACGCTGAAATTGAGACACATGTACATTCTTGTGCAGTCTACGCTGGATGTTTTCTAACGAATTTGTCCATTCTGTAATATGAACATCAAAATGGTATACAATACCGACAGGTTGGTAGGTAAGACACATAGGGAACAGTTAGGCAACTTCATTCCGAAATAAAGATACCTAATTGTTGCATATGTGTCTTACCTAACAACACTACTACTCTGCACCTCTCCTTCCGACAGTATTTAAGTCTCCGCACTGTCGCTTGATCTTCAGATAGTTCCTGACTATGGAACTGAACTTCTCCAGGCTGAGGGACTGACAACCTCAAATTCTACGACTTCAAGGGTGATGGACTGATTACATCGTCTTCACATCTCTACTGTTCCTGCCTTCTTTCTGTATTCGACTGAAGAAGCCTACTGTGTAGGCGAAACGTTTCGAAATAAAGTTGCCTAACTGTTGCCTATGTGTCTTACCTACCATTCTGTAATATGGAGACCAGAACTGAGCTGCGTAATCTAGGTGAGGCCTTACTAATGATGTACAAAGCTGCAGTATGACCTCTGGACTTCTGTTGCTTACACTTCTTGATATAAATCCCAGTAATCCGTTTGCCTTATTACGTACGCTTAGGCAGTGCTCTCTTGGTTTAAGTTCTACGTTATTTAACCTATAAGTGCTAGGGTTATGGACACTCCCGAGCTTCAGAACCTTGCATTTATCTACACTGAAATGCATCTGCCATTTTTCTGACCAGTTTGTCTAAATCCTCCTACCGTTTGCGTCCCATTTGAATCATTTACAAAGTCACACTGTGATTTTGTAAGTTTGTGTATTGGTCCAGTCACGGTAGTGTCCCTTTGTGTTCCTTAAAAGGCACAAGTACAATTAATGCGACGTTTTATCGTGGCAACGTTTCGCTCTCCAGGAGCTTTGTCAAGCCATTACAAACAGTACATGGACACAGAGGTGAAAATAGTGGAAAATACCGACAAGTTGATGATTAAGACACATGTGCAACAGTTAGGTATCTTTATTGATGACACATTTCACCTACACAGTAGACTACTTCAGTCCATCAACCTTGGAGAAGAAGTATTTGAGGTGGTCAGTCCCTCAGCCTGGAGAAGAGTTCAGCTCCATGGTCTGGAACGATATGCAGAGGTACAGAGCATAATATAATCATAGGTAGTAGTAGTAGCAGCAGTAGTAGTAGTAGTAGTAGTAGTAGCAGCAGCAGTAGTAGTAGTAGTAATAGTAGTAGTAGCAGCAGTAGTAGTAGTAGTAGTAGCAGCAGTAGTAGTAGTAGTAGTAGTAATAGTAGTAGTAGTAGTAGCAGCAGCAGTAGTAGTAGTAGTAGTAGTAGTAGCAGCAGTAGTAGTAGTAGTAGTAGTAGTAGCAGCAGCAGTAGTAGTAGTAGTAGTAATAGTAGTAGTAGTAGCAGCAGTAGTAGTAGTAGTAGTAGCAGCAGCAGTAGTAGTAATAGTAGTAGTAGCAGCAGCAGCAGTAGTAGTAGTAGTAGTAGTAGTAGTAATAGTAGTAGTAGTAATAGTAGTAGTAGTAGTCCAGTATAACATCTCACCTACCAATTATCACACCTGCCTCACCTGACGCCACTATACAAGCGCCAGTCTTCCATTGCTATAGTGATCTTCACCGTCTCCAAGACTGAGGGATTGATCACCTCGTCTTCCCATAATGATACACAGCCTTCGTGTGTTAGTGTGACTAGTTAACGTTCCAAGTTGTAGTGGTGGTAGTATGCAGGTGGTGGTGATGGTGGTAGTATGCAGGTGGTGGTGATGGTGATAGTATGCCGGTAGTGTAAGCCAGGTGGTGGGGGTAGTATGCAGGTGGTGTAAGCCAGGTGAGTGTGGGCAGGTGGTTCTAGGTGTGGCTGGCTCCGGCCTTACCTCATACCTGTCTCACCTCGTTTGTGTGTGTGTTGTGTATGTTTGTGTTGTGTCTTTGTGTGGTGTGTTGTGTGTGTGGTGTGTGTGTGTTTGTGTGGTGTGTGGTGTGTGTCTTTGTGTGGTGTGTTGTGTGTGTGGTGTGTGTGTTTGTGTTGTGTATGTTTGTGTTGTGTGTCTATGTGTGTTGTGTGTGTGGTGTACGTGTTTGTGTGGTGTGTGTGTTTATGTTGTGTGTGTTTGTGGTGTGTGTTGTGTGTGTTGTGTGTTTGTGTGGTGTGTGTGTTTATGTTGTGTGTGTTTGTGGTGTGTGTTGTGTGTGTTGTGTGTTTGTGTGGTGTGTGTGGTGTGTTTGTGGTGTGTTTGTGTGGTGTGTTTGTGTGGTGTGTTTGTGTGGTGTGTTTGTGTGGTGTGTTTGTGTGTTGTGTGTGCTTGTGGTGTGTGTTTGTGTGGTGTTTGTGTGGTGTGTGTTGTGTTGTGTGTTTGTGTGGTGTGTTTGTGTGGTGTGTTTGTGTGTTGTGTGTGCTTGTGGTGTGTGTTTGTGTGGTGTTTGTGTGGTGTGTGTTGTGGTGTGTGTTGTAGGGTGTGTGTTTGTGTGTTGTGTGTGCTTGTGGTGTGTGTGTGGTGTTTGTGTGGTGTGGTGTGTGTTGTGGTGTGTGTGTGTGTGGTGTGTGTTGTGGGGTGTGTGTTTGTGTGTTGTGTGTTGTGGGGTGTGTGTTTGTGTGGTGTGTGTTGTGGTGTGTGTGTTTGCCACTTTGTTTTGCGGTGTTAGTCACACATGATGGTGTTATTAAAGGTATGGTCCGTACACCTGGAGTGGGTTTTCGAGGTCAACCATACTACAAACATATCCCTGGCTTGCATATCCTAGTTAGGATACGCTAGCCAACAGTTGCCATTGAAGATAAACTGTAGGATCTAGGATCAAGGACTGGTTGAGTAAGTGGCTGCTCGAATTCAATCTATAGAGGTGATGGTCATTCATAAATAAGGTTGATATGGGAAGACCGGAGAAGGAGTACAGATGGAGAAAAGAGGTCCTTTAAAAATCAAGGAAGGAAAGGATCTGAGAGTAGACATCACACAGAACATATCACATTATTATTATTATTATTACTATTATTATTATTATTATTATTATTATTATTATTATTATTATTATTATTATTATTATGCGTTTTGTTAAGCGTACAACGTGTTGAAAATTATAGTACCTTGGAGATGGGAGAGAATTAGGTTTAATCCTAGGAAGAGGAGGAGGGTAAGTAGGTACCAGGAGCCATGCGAGGGTGTTGAACCTGCTGACACTCATCATGTACCCCAAACAAGGCAACGTTTAGCATGTTGCACACACATACACACACACACACACACACACACACACACACACACACACACACACACACACACACACACACACACACACACACACGTCAGGTCATGCAATGGGGTATGCGAGGCAGGTTTGTGCTGCCCACCTGGCAAAGCATGCCCAGGATGTTGAAAAGTTATAGAGGCTTGCAACTGTGAGGTGTGAGGTTTAGAAGAGAGGAGGACTGTGGGAGATACGATTACGACGTACAAGATACTTTGGATATTAGATAGGGTGGGTATGGAGAGATATGGTTACTGCATACAAGATATTTTGAGCAGCAGTTAGAAAAGCAGGACTGAGAACTGTGACTCGACTCCCTCACAAATTATTGAGGAGGGATTTTAACGGGAGGTTGATATACTTGCCCAAGAAAATGTAGGATCAGAGGAGCTATGATCATGACGTAGGAATACACACACACACACACACACATACTACACATTACCTAATGAACGTGTGTGTGTGCTAGTATGTGTACATGAGTACTCACCAGTGTGTGTACTAATGAGCACTCACCAGTGTGTGTACTCATGTGTGAGTACTCACCAGTGTGTGTACTCATGTGTGAGTACTCACCAGTGTGTGTACTCATGGGTGAGTACTCACCAGTGTGTGTACTCGTGGGTGAGTACTCACCAGTGTGTGTACTCATGGGTAAGTACTCACCAGTGTGTGTACTCATGGGTGAGTACTCACCAGTGTGTGTACTCATGTGTGAGTACTCACCAGTGTGTGTACTCATGTGTGAGTACTCACCAGTGTGTGTACTCATGGGTGAGTACTCACCAGTGTGTGTACTCATGTGTGAGTACTCACCAGTGTGTGTACTCATGTGTGAGTACTCACCAGTGTGTGTACTCGTGGGTGAGTACTCACCAGTGTGTGTACTCATGTGTGAGTACTCACCAGTGTGTGTACTCGTGGGTGAGTACTCACCAGTGTGTGTACTCATGTGTGAGTACTCACCAGTGTGTGTACTCATGGGCGAGTACTCACCAGTGTGTGTACTCGTGGGTGAGTACTCACCAGTGTGTGTACTCGTGGGTGAGTACTCACCAGTGTGTGTACTC